>NW_017671792.1:74679-83385 GCF_001879085.1 Nicotiana attenuata
CCAGCCCCCCCATATACCAAACGACATCGTTTCATGCCGGATTGATCTGGACCATCGAGGTTTTTTTAATCGAACGGTCAGGAACACGGGAGTCTTTGGTATAAGACTATCTGAAGGCCCCCCGCCCCTCGGAATCCCCCTACCCCCCTTCGTCTCACCAGCCATTAGAGACCATTCAACACCACCGTCCTCCGCCGAAAACCGCCGGCCGGAAATCGCCTCCGTCGGTGGCAGGTCTCCGATGGACCTCAAATTAACACCACGTGACCGTCTTCCCTTCCTCTTTCCAAATCCATGCCCCGTCTCCTTCAAATCTCACCCAAATTGTTCGAATAATCGAAACCCTAGCTGCCGCCTCCGTCGTGGCCAGCAGCGCCGGCGTCCAAACCCCACCCCATGAACACCATAGACTCGCCTCAACTCCCTCATCCCTAATCTCCAACCGGGTTACCTCGAATCTCCTTATATATGCTCGAATTTCAAATCTTAGGACGAGCAGAACCCTAAAATTTGATTTTTCGAGCTTGCCCAATTTCTTGCGTCCAGTATCGGATTTGAGTCCTGAAATAACGTTTTCATTTGTTTTGGTAAAGAACGAACGATTATGTTATTCCGGGGCTCGAATCGAGTTTCCAGTGTCCGGTCTAGGCTCCTCAGGTAATGTTTTCTTGGTTTTTCTTTCCATTGTTTTCTTTTTATCTCTTCTCGATTAATCAATTTATGATTTGGTTGTCTTTTTGAATTTAGTATAGGCGTTTTTCTGTTATCTGATTATCTTCTCTTTAATACATAATAATAATTAGCTTACATGTTTTTCAAGTCCTGTTTAGATTTCCTCATGTATGGTATTCTGAAATTTGCTTGCCTGAGCATGCGTTTGGTTTTGTTTTGTTAATTGATTCTGTCCTTATTTTTGTTAGTATGTGATTCGTTAGTTTTTGGTTAGTTTAATTCAGTCCGGTGTGGGTTTAATCAGTAAATGTCATGGGTTAATTCATTTAGTCATTAGGCTTAGATTAGTTGTTTGGTTATAGCTGATAGATTTTATTGAATGTTAGTATTTCAGGGGGTCTCCAGGGGTATCTTGGGCAGACGAAATGGTTAGTTTGTTAAAGCTTGGTAATTCTAGAACTCGAGGAGGGGTAGTATAGGTATTGTATAAGTAGAAGAACACACTAGGGCCTTCTAGAATAGGACTTTAGTGAAGATTTCAGCAAACTTAGGGCAGTAACTTGAGAAACAAGCTAAAAATTGAAGGCCTAGTGGGTGAAATCTGAAACTAAAAGAAGGAAAAAAATGTGAGTGCCATCTAGAACATTCTACCCCATTTCTTGCCTATAAAAGGCAACCCCAATGCCTTCATTCACAAGTTTTCAGCCTCCAATTTCCCCAAAAAAACATTTGATAGTTTCCATTAGCTCCAATCTGAATTTCAAATTCAAATTTCTCTAGATCTAGATCTTCAAATAACAAAAAACCCAAAAACAGGAAAAATAGCTGAAAACTCAAAAAAAAATACTGTGCTATTAAGATTTCGGATTCAATTCCAAGTTGTAGGGTTGGATTTAGCATGAGTTAGTTTAAATTTGATTGCTGAAGTTTGTTAAAGAGTTCTGAAGTGATTAAGTAGAAATAGGGTCATTTGGTCGATATTTTGGGGGTTTGTTGGCTGGTACTTCATTGCTGGGATTTCAAAAATTTAAAGTGACTGCTATGGTTGTTCTGAAGCTGTAAATTTGCTAGTCGACCCTGCTAACTGTTTGATTTGCCGCTGATCCTCCTATCTTCCTGTTTCATTTCAATTGCCAGGTACATGCTTTCGAATTCACGTGATGTAGCTTGAATTGAAGTTGGCATACAAGTGTTCATCAGATCTGCAGTTGTTGAATACTTACTGTTGTTTGTAGTTAATTAGATGCGAGTGAATGTTAACTGTTTGATTTTGTACTATCTGAACAATGTAATACACGGACTGTATAATTGGACTCTAATACTAGCTTTGATCATAGACTATGTGAGATTGTGAATAGTAATAGATAGCTGCATAAATTAGGATTATTGGATTGTTTAGTGTAGCTTAAGATTGCAGCACTTGAATCACAAAAGCATAAAAGATCACACTTCATATGTAGGTAGTTAGTTCGCATGCCTGTTAAATCATTCGAGTTATATGATCATCCTGAAATGATTTTAAATGTTGAATTAGCGAAAAATGGAGTTTCCATAAGTATAGCCTTATCGGGTGTTCAATTCAATCCTTAGCTTTTGACTAAACAGTAAATTTCTCCCAGCTTTCGTACTAATTAATAGCTTAAGAAACGGATTGGATACTGTACGTGATTTGAATGCTAATTGCCAATATCAAGTGTCCATGTGTTATTAACTACATGTCATTCATCTACTCATATTAGTAAGTGCAGGTTTAAAAGCTGACAGGTTAATTAACAGGTGCTAAACCTGGAATAAATGACCAGGATATTAAATACATAGGCTTGTTTAAATGTGAAGGTGCTGCCTAGTGACAATAAGCCAACATCAGTTCGCTTCTTTGAACCATGACGGAAATGGGCCAGCATCGGCCCAGCTAAATGCAATAGGCCCTGGGCAATCTACTAAGTACAAGCTGTTTTTGTGTTCTAAATTTTGGGCTTGCACCCTAGCCTAGCCCTTTGGACGGTCTCTGTTCGAGCAGACCTGGGCCAAATCTATTAAGCCCAAGACTGCCATAAATCGAAAGCCCTTCAAAATTACCTAGGAATATGGGAAATTAATTCACAAATATAAATTTGGGTTTCAAATTAGGTGGCGGGTTCAAATTAAGAGGGTCTTCCCTTTTGTTTGAATTCGGACTTGAACTTGAGGCCCGAATTTATAAATGCGCATTAATTAGGCCCGATTAGAGACAAAAATAAGTAGAGAAGAAACATAATTGCTTTAGGATTTGCCCTTTTAAATAAAAAACGAGATGAGCCTCGCCAACTAAAAATGCATAAATTGCGGGGCCCTCATTAAATGCTTTATTAAAAATATTTTAGATTTCGGGATGGGCCGTTTAGCAAATTTCACGGTCCTCCCCAAAGTTAATAAGACGCTAGTCACTTTAGGCGCGCTTTTAATAATTTTACCTTCTTAAATACGGGTGCACATTTATGTGACCCAAATCCAAATCCCAAAACGTTGAATAAGAGGTGTTGAGGATCCGGGTGCATTTCATGTGACGCGATCCAAAAACGCACTCTTAAACGGCGTTCACTTTCATAAAAAAAAAACTAATTAAAAGCGGTTAAATAATTTTAAAATTGCACTATAGGATGACATGTATTAAAATCAGACCTTAGCCAAATATAGCAGTTGAGCGACCGTGCTAGAACCACGGAACTCGGGAGTGCCTAACACCTTCTCCCGGGTTAACAGAATTCCTTACTCGGATTTCTGGTTCGCGACTGTTAAACAGAGTCAAACCTTTTCCTCGATTCGGGATTCAAACCGGTGACTTGGGACACCATAAATCTCCCAAGTGGCGACTCTGAATCTCTTAATAAACGAATCCCGTTTCGATTGTCCTTTAATTGGAAAAACTCCCTTTATTATACCCTTCCGGGGGTGTAGTAGTGAAAAAGGAGGTGTGACACTCAACGAGATCGCCGAACGAAGAGATATGCCATACATAAGAATGGTCGCCCAAAAACAACAAGCAGAACACATTTACAACAAAAAAGTAAAGGTTAGGCCACTTAAAGTCGGGGACTACGTGTTGAAAGCCAAAACTCAAGCGAGCAAAGATCCCCAGAAAGGCAAGTTGGGAACAAACTGGGATGGTCCATGAAAAATCACAGCCAAAGAAAACAAAGGGTCATTCCAACTAGAAACAATGGAAGAAAAGCAACTACCAAACAATTGTAACATCAGCCACCTCAAATACTTCAACTTCTGAGAGAAAGTGTCCCCCAAGTCGTACTCTTTTTCCCTTGTTTGAGTTTTGTCCCATTTGGGTTTTCTCAAGGAGGTTTTCTCAAGGGAGGGACCCTTGTTGTTTCATTGGTCGACTCCTCAATACTCTTCAAGTCCAACAATGAAGGGACTAGGTAGACTGAGACTGAAACTGGATCGCCAGCCAACACCCAAAATCTGTAACCCTCTCCAAGTATATAACCAAAACAACAAAGTCAAAGTAATAAGAAACTTACGTTTATCACTTTTTTAATATCAAGGTTATGTTCAACCTCGCTCGAACAAACACCTATCAGCCCTCGGTCGTAATTTAACGAAAAGGTTATGTTCGACCTTGTTCGAACAAACACCTACCGGCCTAGGCCGCGATTTAACAAAAAGGTTATGTTCGACCTCATTTGAACAAACACCTACCGGTCCTCAATCGCGATTTAACAAAAAGATTATGTTCGACCTCGCTCGAACAAACACCTACCTCCCCTCTGCCGCAATTTAATAAAAAGGTTATGATCTACCTTACTCGAATAAACACCTACCGGCCCTTGGTCGCAATTTAACGAAAAAGTTATGTTCGACCTCACTCGAACAAACACCTATCGACCCTCGGCCGTAACTTCACAAAAAGAAAAAATTGACAAAGTCCAAATAACATCTATCGGCCCTCGGCCAGAACTCAACGAAGAAACACACTCGACCGATATAAACAAAGGGATGATATAACCTACGAATATTTGGCTCCAAGACCACAGCCAGCTAAAAGACAACAATGAGGACAAAATGCGAAACAAGCAAACAACAAATGCAAAAAATACACAAGTACAGAAGATAACCACAGGAACAGAAGAATATGCAAGGAACGACTTTGATATTTCATACTTTTAAGTTTTTTATAGAAAAAGCTCTTGAAGACATGGGCAAAAATACACAAAAGTTAAAAGAAAACTACTTGTTAGATCCAAGGTTTCACATATTGATTTTGATGATACCAAACCAGCATAAGCTTTAATCAAAAAATATTTACTTGCGGTAAATTTATTTTTATACAGGTTTGTTAATTGATGAAGGATTTGGATAAAAAGGAAAGAAGATGTACGAAGACGTGTAATGCAACGAAGATTTGTCCAAAATCAAGAAGACCTAAACGTGATAGAAAATCTCTACATCAAAGTCACAAGAGTCAAGAAAGGAAGGTTTCGATATATATTCTGGAATTTCTAGAAGTAAGTTTTGCAAAGGAAAGTCTGAATGCATGGAACAACGGCAAAGAAAGAGATGAGAACTGTTTAAAAAGGAAACTGAGATTTGTCCTTGATTGATTCCATTGAAGAAGAACTAGGCGTGTGAAATAATTATATGAGTTAATGTCCATGATACTTACTCCAGCCATCCAAAATTCAAAGTGGGAATCTTTATTCAAGAAAAGTCAATATGGAATTATGGTATTGATTTACAACATAACCCAAGGAGGAAATATTTTCTATATTGAACATCTACTACCTTATGAGAGGAAGATTGGACAGAAGATTGGTATTGCTCTAAAAAAGGAAGAAGTTTGAAGTGGAAAGAAGATTGGTACTAAAAGGAGGCTTGGTACTGCTATTAAGGAGGAATATGATCTAGAAAGATTTTTGCTATACAACTGGTTGCCTTAATATAGTGTACAAGACTTATGGAAAGTCAATCAAAAGATTTAAATATACGCACAAAGAAGGATCTGCAACATTGAGTGTCAATTTCAAAGAGTGGAGGGTGGCGGGTACTTCGACTGCCTTGTATCAGGTGAAAAGAAGGGGGTGATAGGCTTAGTACTAGTCAAAGTCTAGAGATTAAGGAAGGAAAGCATTTATTATGGGAAGACAATCAAAAAGGAAAGTGGCTCTACATTAGAAGACAATATGCTGATTCACACAATTTGTGGAAAGAATATATGAAAGAAGATTCCTCAAAATTCCTTAAAGAAGGAAAAGCTATTTTCGACACAAGGTATGTAAATAATCTTCCTGTGAGAATATAGCAGCAACTACAAAGAATCCAAGGAAAAGATTGTCAAGAAATCAAGGAGATTTATATCTCATAGAAGTACCATATGGAGCAGCAGTCAGAGATTCAAGAATACTATAAAAGGAGCTTTTAGATAATGAAGAAAGTACCAGCTTCGTATACAACTTTCCTACGCTTTCTACACCTTAGTCAAGCACTGTATTCTTAAGTTTACAAGTGTCATAAAAGATAGAGAGAAAGGGAAAAATACTGAGAGGTTGTGTCATTGTTTGTTTCTTTGGTGAGCGAGTAAAAACCAAAGTGTCGTTGTTGGTGAGCGAGAGAAAACCAGCCCTTTGTCGTTCGTTAGTGAGCGAGTGAAAACCAACCCTTGTAAACATTTGTGGTGAACGTTAGAAACCAAAAAAGCTGTACTCAACCTAAATTATAAAGATCTCAAAGAGATAACATCCTTGCAACCCAAGGAGACTGGATTAGGATACCACATTGGTTCCAAACCAGTATAAAAAATTACTGGTGTCATTTACTTTATTGCTCTCATATTATATTCTGCACCTTTACTGTTTCTTGTGATTTGCACTTGGTTAAATCGAAAGACTAACAATTTTGTTCAGACTGTCTCCGCATTAGTCGACTAAGTCTATACCATGGTCGACGAATTTTTAATAGGAGTACAATTCACCCCTCCCCCCTTAAACTTTCACTACTGGCCATCGTCATTGCGGCCTTCAGTGTCGTAGCTAGCTCGGTCTCCAATAGAATCATCACCCTGACCACTGATACCCTCACCGTCTCGGCCCCCGGCGCCCTCTCTATTCTTTCCCGAAGGATATATGGAATCATACCAGGCCTCATCCTCGAGGCGATATATAGCATCCTCATCGCCATCTTCCTCACCAATACGAGGAGTAGTCGGATCATAACCGCAAGCAACCCGAGCCTCGCAAGCTTCGAAACGAGCACCCTCAAAGTCTGCAGCAAAAATAGAGCCCGCTACATGCAATTTGTGAAGCACGTCCGGTCGGGCTTCAGCGTGAATCCACTCTTTGTACAAGTAACAAGGAATGTTGGGAAAGCCAGAAGCCTCAGATGAAGAAGGTCGTTCAAGAAATTTACCTTCTCGGCCTCTAGAGCAGCAACCCTATCATAAGGAGTAGAAGTCTCTTTCTCCAACTCCCCGATCATTTCATCAAGCCGCTCTTCTTTAAGCCTTGCCGTTGACAGGTCATTTTCTCGCTCGGAACGGAGAGTTCGAACCTCCACCTCAAGGGAATGCATCTTCCTCAAAGCCACCTGTCATACTCCGCCTTCTCTAGCTTCTCCATCTTTCGACGACCTCGCCACTAAGAGCCTTCGCCCTGAATTGACACTCCTCAAGTTGGGCTCGCAGCGAAACTACCTGAGCTTAGAGATCACTGCACTGGGATTCGACCCCCCTACGAAGCTCGAGCTCTTCTTCCTTACTCCTCCCTTAGTTGGCCCATGTCACCGCTTTCGTGGAGCCGGCACCGGAGATCTCGGTACTTCTCGAGGCATTTAAAGTACTTATCCTTCAACTTCACATAAATATCTTTACATCTCTGCTCCCTACGAGCACTTTCAATCTTCAGGACGACCTTTTGCAAAACAAACAAAGGGAGTTAGAGCCTACGAAAGGGAGAAACATAAAGAAAATAACGGACGGCAAATGCACTCACCCGAAGGACGAGACCAGCAATGTTATTTGACAGATCACTATCACTCAAAGTTCTGAGGTTCGTACCCTCAATTTCAGAATAAAGAGGGCCGAGGGACGGGACTATCTCCTCGGTATTCACAAGAAGGTTACGATCAATCGGGATCAAAACGGTCTTTGAACCCCCTTCTAACCTCACTTCGTGTTGATTTAACCCCTCATCGATCATCCTCAACTCGTCTACATCCATGTCGGCATTAGATCCAACATCCTCCACAACACGACCTTCCTTGTATCATCTATAGGAGGCACGCCTGCCACAACCCCAGACGATGAGGCCTCCTCGCGCCCCTGAAGAGTAGGGCCGTCATTTTACACCACGCTCTAAACCTTGTCCCCGGTAGGACGCATGCTTGTTTCCTCCAAGTGAGGGGCCTCGAGACTTGCCTCGGGGCTCTCTCTGATATGTACTGTGGCCGTTTATCAAAGGACAAAGCAACAACCTCCCACTAGGGCTTCTTATTGGACGGTTATTTACTCTTAACGATTTGTTTTATCGGTTATCGTCTGTTAAATGTATTAATTCGCTACCCACCCGATAAGATATCGGGCAGATTAGTATCGGTTTAGCTCTTATCGGGCGGTTATCGGGCAGTTTATCGGCCTAATTCAATCAAACTAAAATAAAATTTAGTCTCTGTATGTTTAAATAGGTGGTCGACGTACTAAGAGAGACGAAGCAGAAGAGACCCTTATGGGTAAATCATCTGTCTAGAATCTTATTTATGTTTATGCATATTGACCTTAGTCCATGTGAAAGATTTCCAATTGGCCGTTGTTAAAATAAATGATCGTCATGCTTAGAATTCTAGGATGCCTTAAAACCCAAGCAAAGTTGATGAAGCAGTGGTGTAACACTGTTGTTATCTTGTTTCAGATAGCAAATTATGTCTTTGTCACAGTTAGATGACTCCTTTTATTTGGCTTTCTTTTATTCTAATTCACTTTGATAGAGTAGTGGAGAATATATATATATTGATTATTTAATATATATATGGATAAAAATAAATTATATATAT
>NW_017671792.1:83415-92262 GCF_001879085.1 Nicotiana attenuata
TATATGTATATATATATATATTCTTAGCGGGTTAACGGATTATCCGTTAAGAAAATTGAATAATCTGCCCCCAAACCGATAAGCCGTTAATAAAAAAAAATTTAATTGGTTCCCCGTCCGTTAAACCGTTAACCCGATACCAATAAGCCATTAAGCTTCGGTTTCGGTTTGGTTTTCGATTCCGGTTCGGTTTTGAACACCCCTACCTCCCACCTCGATAGCCGCCAGCCCCTCTCCCCCCGTATCCACAACTCTCTTCTTACGAGGCATTAGACCACCGTCATCAGGGGAGACGTCATCCCCATCCACTAACGAGTAGAGTTGGGAAGCAGGAGCTGTAGAAGGAACGGAGACAGGCCCCCGAGCTACCGCAACTGAGGTGAGGTCAGTATGGAAAACATAGTGGCCACAATAGGAGTCGAATTCAAGGAGGCAACAGCCACCCTTCGGAAAGAAGGTACTGGTGCCCGGCTCCTCCGAGAACCCTGCCTGAGAAAAAGACACCATTAAGTTAGCAAAATAGATCCGTGCATAATAGGAAACGGAGTGGCCGTGATCAAGGAAAGGAAATTACCAGTCGAAGGGAGGGCATGCCCGAATTTTTTGAAAAAACTTGGCCAATCACGGATCCCTACGATGTGAGGGAGGATCCGCTTGACCCAATTAGAGATATGAGCGTCCAAAGGAGGAGGCGAGGTCTTGGCTGCAAAAGAAGGAAGCGAGAACTCAGAATTCAGGACCAAACAGGGGAAAGAAATCAGGCACTTACGGGTATAGTTCCAAACCTCAGGAAAGCCATCGATATTGGCCACGACGTCCTCGGTTCTGACAAAAAAGAAGTTGAACCAGAATTGACGACTGGCCTTGTCATCCATCTTCACCACCAAGCATTTTCCTCCTCGGTGGCGAAGGTTTAACATAGTCCCCCTATAAAAACTAAGGGCGAATAGATGTATCTAGTCCCACAGCGTTAACTCGAACCCGGCCGGTTCGGCAAACTTTGTGAGCATCTTTATAACCTTATAAACATACGACGCGAACTGAGCAGGACAAATGCCGTAGTGATGACAAAACTCTTCCACCAGTGAAAGGAGAGGGAAAGAATAACCGACTTGGAAGGGGTACGTGTAGAGGGCAAAATACCCAGGATAGTGGGCATGTACTGTGTCCCCTCCGGCCGGGATCAACTCTACATGATTGGGAAGACCAAATTTTAAGCTCTGCTAATTCTTCTATCGTCATCACTGATCGAAAAACTCCAGACCCGGCTTCTGAGATTTGGTGAAATCAGATTTGGAGTCGGGGTTGCTTGGGATTATTTCCCCCACCGACGGGAAAGTGTCATCCTTAGCGGTGGTGGAAACGTTCTCCCCATGGGAGGGAAGCACCACCGCTAAGGGAGCAACACGACTCCCCCTCACCAGCCTCAGAAGATATGTTAGATATGATTCAATGTAAGGAAGGAAAGTAACAAACGAGAGGGAATGAAGAATGATGTGAGTCACCAAAACAGAGAAGAGAAATTCGGAGAAGAAGAGAGCAAGAGAAAGGTGTGGGGTTTCGAAGCTTTAGAAGATTCAAACTCCAAAATCGTGTTCAAAGACCTCTATTTATAACGGTAATGGCACCAAAACCGAAAACGGCTCATCATGATTGGCATCGGAACCAAAGTGGCAGGTCTAATCAAAGGTCACACGCAAAACAAAGCGATGCATCGGGAATATGCATCATAATAACGCATGACATCATGATGTCATCCTAACCCGTAGAAACATAACTCCAGCAAATCACCCAGGAAATTTGAAGCATTTTAATATGCGGACAACAGAGGGCCACGTTGCCTGATCGCCGCAACAACCACGACCTGCATAGTCCGCTTGATTAGCTCGACCACCAACAACATGATCCGCTCATCGAACCCATCCATGAGGCCGGCCTCAATAAGCGGAGGGACTAACTGTATGGGTCAAAAATCTATCCTTGGAATAGTTAAGTCAAAATAGTATGGGTAAAATGTTCCTAGGCCATCGCTTGTCGAAGTAATCTAACTGACAACGAAGGCCGTGGTCGAAAAGTCAGCAGAGACTGAAGTCGAGGAGTTTCCAAAGATCGAGGCCGAGGTCGAGTATCCTTTACAGAGTTATAACGGCTAGTTTCAAGATAGGACATTAAAATACAATATTCTAGTGGATATTCTCTATATTTGTACTATTAGGGTTTTTAGGAACATGCTCCCTATAAATAGAAAGAGGTAAAATAATAGGGGACATGTGATATTCATTTGTAAAAGACACTTTGACTTTAAAGAGAGAAATCGGATCTTATTGTAAGCATACAAAAAAAATAACCTTTCCACCAAGATTCTTGTCGATACTTTTCCTCTGGATTCGAGAATAACTCAGATATTCAAAGGCTTATCCATCACTCATCATTGTCAGAAGGAACATTCACTGATTTCATCCTTTCTTGAGTGACTCATCCGTTCTATTTAAATAAGTGTCATTTATTGTTGTTCATCACTATTTAATGCTATATTACTTCCTTTGACTTCTTAAACATTGATTGTGTACCGTCGTTGCTATTGAAAATATATCTACATATAATTTATTGCACTTTCGAGATTTCATCTTTGGGATATTATTATTAACCAAGACTAACCCCCATTAGTATAAATTTAATTAGTTCAACCAAGATCTATATTTTTTGGTCAAAGAAGAATGGTTTCATAATCGTAGGTGTTTGAATGTGATTCAACATTTTAATAGCCGGGATACAATTAAATGTGATGGCCAGGATATTGTGCTTTCTTGTAAATCCTCGAGTGTATTTTACAATGTTTAGAGCTCTTTTAGAGGATTGTCATTTTTTGCTAATGAAAAATCTTAATATTTCTTTGGTTTAAGTTAAGAGGCAAACACATCTAGTTGCTTATTGTTTGGCAAGAAAGTCTAGAAATTATGCTAATCATTTTTAATGGGAATATGTTCCTTATTGTAAACTTGCTGATTACTACTTCAATCTAATAAAAGTCTGTGTTAATAAAATAATTATAGGTGTTTTAAGTAACAACCTTACCCTGACATTATGTAGTCAACATAACTAAGTTATACTGCCTAATTATGCTAAAGGACGAAATTGAATAGTTTGTCCCGTTTGAACGAAGGGATTTAGTCAAATGTACTTTTAAATTTGGCCAAATAACCTGATTAACACTTTTATTTGTTCGATTTTGACATTCTGCTCTTTATTGTACGAGTTTTGAAATTTTGATCATATTCAAAATTAGTATTTTAAATACCTTTAACCGCTGATGAAGCTTAGGCATGGCTGAAACAGTTAAATTGCGCGAGAAACACGATTGATATGATTAAAAAAAAAAATTTAATCAGGAAAAATATGAAAAGAAACGATTCAAAGAAAAAGTATATACTGTCTCCTATATACGTGATACGACTTTACAGTATAAGAATCTCTCATTGGAAAAATTTCTTCCTTTTGTGTTTCCGTATTCCACCCATTCGTACATCCCGCGAAAGAGTCTCGTCGGAAAAAATATAAAAGCGCAGGCGAAGGCGGGGCCGGCTACTAGTCAACAGGTCAACGCAATCACTATCAAGCTGCGGACCTTTATATTTGTTTACTCAAAAGTTATTACATATCTTATGAGTATAAAACAATATAAATAAATCACGGGAAAATCATAGCAAATCGTAATAATCCATTGGACCAAGCGAAGAACATGAAAATAAGTACTCAAGGTTAGGAGAAGAAATCTTAACAGCTTTTATTGATAATATTTGTTTGGTCTGCCTCTCCATGAAGAGGTTCAGAGCCTTACAATGGTGTTTTCTCTTCCCATAAGATGGGTATATTTTTCTTTTCTCTCTCTCTTTTGTGAATAGTGATGAAGAAGCAGCCCCCTTTCTAGGGCTTCCACTCTTAGTATTTATAGATGTGAGCTTCGTGAGCTGGCAATAAATGGTCGTGGCCACGCTGAGGTTCCGTCCCCACGGGGGAATGAATGGGCCGTGCCCTCGTAGATTAAATCGGACAAGAGTCGAATCCTGTTATGAATAAGTGGCCATACCACTTATTAATTATGGATTAGCTCAAGACGAGATTAACTCCGTTAATTACCGTGAGATCGGATTTTGACCCATACAGTTAGTCTCTCCGCTTATTGAGGTCGTGTTTCGGCGAGCTCGATGAGCGGACTTCATCGATTGTGATTTTAAAAAAAAAAACTCGAATAAGGGGGTCGACTTATTGACGGCGTGGCCTTAGCCGTTTACACGTTGAGATGGCCGTAAGCCTTCATATATTGGAGATGGTCATAGCCTTTCAATATTAGAGACGGCCGTGCCTTTTCATTTATGGGATGCCGTAGCCTTTCATATATTGGAGATAGCCGTAGCCTTTCATATAATAGCGTATGCCATGGGAATGAGTATGCGCCGGGTACGTATTTGGTCACGTCCAGAATTTGAAGGCGTACAGCGCATTCTTTCAGCGTTCGAGGCCAGCTCGATTATTCTGACGGCGGGATGTTGGCGGATGGCTGAGAAGCCGCTTCGCGGAGCTTGTTATAATGACGCATTCGGCAGAACCGAACCATTTTACGGTTGGTCGTGTAGTTAATGATGGCTATTGGGTTTCACGAAGCCATTTATGTTGCCTATAAAGGTGTTGAGGCATTCATTTCTCATATCTTCATTGTTCATCTGAGAGAGATTCTGAGGAACTTTTTCTTCTGCTAATCATCTTCTCCTTTCTTTCCTTTGATTGTGATAACCTTTGTCTTGCCCACCGAATTCTATCCCTTTCTCTTTAGTAGATCAACAATGGCAGGCATCTTTCCCACGATGCTCTTCCGATAGATTTTCCGGTAGTTGAAGGGCCACCTCCGGCAATGGGAGTGCAGAACAGATAGAACCGAGAAGTTCCGTCGGTTGACGAGGTAGTTCCTCGGCCCGGAGTCTGGCGATTGATTCACTGTCGACGGTGGGGAGGACCCGGTGGATGAAGCCCCGTTAATGGGAGATTGGGATGGCCCGATTACGGGAACAGGGGGTCATTCCCACCAAGCAGACACGTTCTCGCTAGAAGCGAGGAGAGGGTCCACAGCGACCGGAGGGATATGCATTTTTACGCCTATCCTTCAGGTTGGGGTTCAAGATCCCGCTCCCAATGCTGGTGGTGGATTTCTGCCGTTATTACGGGGTGTGCCCGGGTCAGCCACTCCTTCCCTCTACCAAATTGTTGGCAATGTGTCATCAAGTACGCGGAATTGGCCCGTTAGGGAGTCACGCTGCAACATGTGCTTAGTCTCTAGCTCCCCAGAGAGTCCGTGGCACCATGATTCAGGCGTCCCTCGTGGGTCGAGGGGCCTGGTCATGAGATTGGATGATGAGGTCGACCCTCGCCCTTCGAGCACTTCTTTTTATATCAGGACCAGGCATCTGGTGGCGGATGCTACTGGATTCTCCAGAGGCTTGGAACCATGCACGTAAGTTCTTTAGTGGTTGAATTCCCTTTTCTTCCCCTCTTTATGATTTGTGATCATGAGCGTTAACTCGTGTCGTTTTTTGTAGCCGACAGGTCGCCGCCGGCCCCATTGTCTTGGATACGTGAGTGGGTCGAGGCCGTACTCCCCCATACGGTGGGGATACGCACATGGGCGTCTTTCTGGGAGAGGCATGGCCGTAGGCCTGTGGCAGGTAAAAAATTGATTTCTTCTGTTCCGCTTTGTTTCAACTCTATTCATCAACTTTGTTTTCCTGTGATCAGGGAGGGCACGCCGGATCAGGGCCCCTCAGTTGGCCTTCCGTCGGCCTGGTGCAATTGCTCGACTTACTGCAGCGCCAGTGTCACGTTCAATACCGAGGGCGGCATCAGTTGAATCTTCAGCGATTCCTTCTCCAGCACGGGCCCTACTTCGGGACGAGGGGCCATCGGGGCTTGTGCGCCCTAGAGCGGAATCGTCATTAGATGGGGAGGAGGAGAGGCTGTTGATAAGGCGTAGGGTCGTGTTCACGCCAGCTCCTCCTATGGTAATTAATTTGGACTCCCCCCCGGCGGATGCGGAGAGGAGTGCGGCGGCGGCGCCTGCCCTTGAGGGCGGACAAACAAAGGGGGCTGCCCCGGTTGGCTTAGGTCATGATGATACCCTCGCTTCGGCGACTCAATTGGTGGTCCCAGTCGCTGAGACGGGAGGTAGTTCCTCAGCGGCTGCTAATGTGGGTGAGGCAAGCGCTCCTACGGTGGCTATTGCAGGTGGTTCTACCTCGCCGGTAGCGGAAGGAGGAGGGGATGCTGTAGGAGATGAGTACGAGTCCGAATCCGACTTGGACCCCGACGACGTCGGTATGTTCCAAGAAGGCTTCACCAGTTCCGCGGGGCGCGCAGAGGGGCGCTCTCGCTTTATCGAGGTTCCCACAGAGTTGAACTTATTGCTCCAAGGGAGTGGCTTGGTGCTGCAGTTTGAGCTGCTATGCTCGGAGGTCGAGAATGCGTCGTTGAGGGACATTACGGATATCGGACTGATGAATGAAGTGGCCGTGATGGGCTTGAGGGTATGTACTATTACGTCGGTTCGCTTCTTCTTTGCCTTAGTTTGTTCTTTATCTTAATCGTTGTCTTTGCTTTGCAGTCTTATTTGTTGGAGGTGGAGAGCATCCGTCGAGCCAAAGTCCGCTCGGGGATATTTTTGCGGGCGCTGGAGAAGTATCGCCGCTACCGGGATCAGTGCCGAGAGTTGCGCGTGCGCATGAGGAATGATCCCCGTAGCCGGGCCTTGATCGAGGAACTGGCGAGGCGGGAGCTTCAGATGCAGCAAACACTTGGCAAAACGAGTGCTCTCGAGGAGCAGCTCCGCCGGAAGGATGAGGAGCTCGAGGCGGTAAAGAGAGCCGCAGCTGAGTGTGAGCGCCAGGGCCAGGCTAAGGCGGCAGAGGCCGCTGCGGCATGGGGCGGGAAATTGACTGCGTTGGAGGGTGAAGTCGCGGTATTGAAGCTTCAGGTGAGGGATGCCTCGTCGAGGCTGGGGCGTTAACGGAAGCTATCCGCGTGCACGAGTCCCAACGGGCGTTGGAGAGGGCTACTACGGCCTTTAGAGAAGCGATTCTCGAGGAGCGGATCGGTGTCTTTGAGCAGGACGCCCAAGTCATGGCGGACCGGATCACAGCCTTAGAAGAAGAGAATCAGCGCCTACGGGACCAAGCCGCTTCTTCCAGCCAGGCTCGCGAACTTTGGGTCTTTGCCGAGGCCCAACGTGATGTATATAAGAATTTGTGGGAGGCCGGCATCGTGACCGAAGCTGCTTTCGAGGGAGCGCGTCAAAAGGCTCGTGAGGCCCGTACCGACTGTGGTTTTGACGCGGCGACGCCAGAGGCTGACGCTGGTGCAGATGGTGGCGCGGATGGCGCCGAGTAAAAAGATATGCATTTTTTCTTGTTTTTTATTTTCTCTTTCCTTGTATTGATCGGCCTTGGCCGGGTGTAAGCGGGGAAGACCCGCAATTAACTTTGCAGATAAATGAGATCTCCTTTCCGTTATTTGCCTTGTGTCTGTTTTGTATCTCCTCTTTTTTTCGTCATTGTTTTTCTTTCGTTCTTTAGAGCTTTTGTTGTGCTTTTTGTTGACCGTCGGCGCTGGCGACCCTAGTCGAATTTAGATCGACGACTTTAGTCGTGATGGAATCGACAGCCTTAGCCATAAAGGCAACTTCGACTGTCGTCGAGTCGTTTACCCGCCGCAGTCGAATCTAGGTTGACCGTTGGCGGCGATGGCCTTAGCCATAATATAATTGGTGGCCTTAGCCATGTAGGCGACTTCAATTGTTCGTCGAGTTGTTTACTCACCGTAGTTGAATCTAGGTCGACCGTTGACGGTGATGGCCTTAGCCATGATATAATTGGCGGCCTTAGCCATAAAGGCGACTTCGACTGTCGTCGAGTCGTTTACTCACCGTAGTCGAATCTAGGTCGACCGTTGGCGGCGATGTCCTTAGCCATAATATAATTGATGGCCTTAGCCATGTAGGCGACTTCGACTGTCGTCGAGTCGTTTACTCACCGTAGTTGAATCTAGGTCGACCGTTGACGGTGATGGCCTTAGTTTTTCAACTCAGTGCGGGCGAGTTTTAGCCGTTATTTGGCGATAGCGGCGCTTAGCCTTAGTCCCAGTTCGGACGCGGTCGAACTACCGGTCGTGATGGTAAAAAACGCGGCCTCGTAGTTTGACCGGGGCCGAACTTTACGTGGCCCGAATCTTAATTCGAGTTGGGAGAACTTACTTGAATGGCGAGGGTGCCTATCATGCGCTTTGATTTGTTGGAGGTCGGGCTTTGCTTTCACAGATGCAGGCGTTTGGCCTGAGTCTCGGTTCAACTGTGGTTGAACTTGCTCAAGTTGAGTACGAAGGCATCCATCCTTGTAGTTCGAGCGAGGTCGAGCTCGTTGGATTTAATGGCGAAGGCACATAGCCTGTCTTGGTTCAACCGTAGTTGAACTTTTTGGTGAAGGCGCATAGCCTGTCTTGGTTCAACCGTAGTTGAACTTTTTGGTGAAGGCGCATAGCCTGAGTCCCGGTTCGACCGTAGTTGAACTTTTTGGCGAAGGCGCATAGCCTGTCTTGGTTCAACCGTAGTTGAACTTTTTGGCGAAGGCGCATAGCCTGAGTCCCGGTTCAACCGTAGTTGAATTTTTTGGCGAAGGTGCATAGCCTGTCTTGGTTCAACCACAGTTGAACTTTTTTGGCGAAGGCGCATAGCCTGTCTTGGTTCAACCGTAGTTGAACTTTTTGGCGAAGGCGCATAGCCTGAGTCCCGGTTCAACCGTAGTTGAATTT
>NW_017671792.1:92550-93199 GCF_001879085.1 Nicotiana attenuata
GGCGCATAGCCTTGATTTAATGACGAAGGCGCTTAGCCTGAGTCTCGGTTCAACCGTAGTTGAACTTACTGGTGAAAGCGCATAGCCTGAATCTTGGTTCAACCGTAGTTGAACTTACTGGTGAAGGCGCATAGCCTGATTTAATGACGAAGGCGCTTAGTCTGAGTCTCGGTTCAACCGTAGTTGAACTTACTGGTGAAGGCGCATAGCCTGAATCTTGGTTCAACCGTAGTTGAACTTACTGGGGAAGGCGCATAGCCTTGATTTAATGACGAAGGCGCTTAGCCTGAGTCTTGGTTCAACCGTAGTTGAACTTACTGGTGAAGGCGCATAGCCTGAATCTTGGTTCAAGCGTAGTTGAACTTATTGGTGAAGGCGTATAGCCTTGATTTAATGACGAAGGCGCTTAGCCTGAGTCTCGGTTCAACCGTAGTTGAACTTACTGGTGAAGGCGCATAGCCTGAATCTTGGTTCAAGCGTAGTTGAATTTACTGGTGAAGGCGTATAGCCTTGATTTAATGACGAAGGCGCTTAGCCTGAGTCTCGGTTCAACCGTAGTTGAACTTACTGGTGAAGGCGCATAGCCTGAATCTTGGTTCAACCGTAGTTGAACTTACTGGTGAAGGCGCATAGCCTGAATCTTGGTTCA
>NW_017671792.1:93334-118912 GCF_001879085.1 Nicotiana attenuata
TTTGTCGATCTTGATGGCGAAGGCTCATGGCCTAAGTCCCAGTTCAACTGCTGTTGAACTTTGTCGATCTTTGATGACGAAGGCTCATGGCCTGAGTCCCAGTTCAATTGTTGTTGAACTTTGTCGATCTTGATGACGAAGGCTCATGGCCTGAGTCCCATATTGTGGGTGTTGAGTGCTGAAGCTCGGTTTGGATTCGAGACCTTGAGCGGCTCATCCGTTGTCTTCCCAACCAGGGTTTATAGGTTGTCTTGAGGCGATTCGAGATTCGAGATTCCTCCGTGCTGGTTTCCGGCTGGAGCCCTTATCAGGGATGTGGGAGATCTCTTACGAAGATTCTCCCCAAAAGAGAGGGGGGATGGCTTCTTCTTCTTGTTTGCACCATCCGATAGATGAGAGACAAAGGAACTGGATCTCGATTCGAGATCTTCGAGTTTCATCGGCCTGATATGCCGCTTTGGCTTGTTTATGCGGGGCTGCTTCTTCTTGTTTGCACCATCAGATAGATGAGAGACAGAGGAACTGGATCTCGATTCGAGATCTTCGAGTTCCATCGGCCTGATATGCCGCTTTGGCTTGTTTAAGCTGGGTTGTTCTTCCTTTTCCGGTGTTTCTTTCCTTTTGGTCCATGGAAGAACTACGCGATTTTGCTATGAAATCCCCACAGACGGCGCCAAATTGTTTACTCAAAAGTTATCACATATCTTATGAGTGTAAAACAATATAAATAAATCACGGGAAAATCATAGCAAATCGTAATAATCCATTGGACCAAGCGAAGAACATGAAAATAAGTACTCAAGGTTAGGAGAAGAAATCTTAACAGCTTTTATTGATAATATTTGTTTGGTCTGCCTCTCCATGAAGAGGTTCAGAGCCTTACAATGGTGTTTTCTCTTCCCATAAGATGGGTATATTTTTCTCTTCTCTCTCTCTTTTGTGAATAGTGATGAAGAAGCAGCCCCCTTTCTAGGGCTTCCACTCTTAGTATTTATAGATGTGAGCTTCGTGAGCTGGCAATAAATGGCCGTGGCCACGCTGAGGTTCCGTCCCCACGGGGGAATGAATGGGCCGTGCCCTCGTAGATTAAATCGGACAAGAGTCGAATCCTGTTATGAATAAGTGGCCATACCACTTATTAATTATGGATTAGCTCAAGACGAGATTAACTCCGTTAATTACCGTGAGATCGGATTTTGACCCATATAATATTAATTCAACACGTAATCTTAATTAAGTACCTAACGAACTTGGAAAAAAAAAAAGTGCTTTTAACTTTTCTGGATTGATGTGATTAAAAAAAATTAAATCAGGAAAAAAATGAAAAGAAACGATTGGAAAAAAGGAGTATATACTGTCTCCTATATACGTAATACGACTTTACGGTATAAGAATCTCATTCGAAAAATTTCTTCCTTTTGTCTTTCCGTATTCCACCCATTCGTACATCCCGCGAAAGAGTCTTGTCGGGAAAAATATAAAAGCGCAGGCGAAGGCGGGGCCGGCTACTAGTCAACAGGTCAACGCAATCACTATCAAGCTGCGGACCTTTATATTAATTCAACACGTAATCTTAATTAAGTACCTAACGAACTTGGAAAAAAAAGTGCTTTTAACTTTTCTGGATGCTTCCTTCCTTGATGTTTATACTCTCTATGGGATTCCTCTCCAGTTTGTGCAGTTGTTTAGAGAAACGACGGAAAAGCGCCGGCGCCGGTGTCGGAGACGAAGCAGATGACAAGGAAGATGGCTTGTTTTTTGAGCTCCGCAGTTTGCAAATTGCAACTAACTTCTTCTCCGACCTTAATCAGCTTGGTCACGGAGGCTTTGGACCTGTTTATAAGGTGCGTTTCCTCGATTTTTGCTTTTGTTCTATAGTTAACCACGGCTCATTTCTCCGCTCAAACGCTAAAATTTTATTGTTTTAACGAAATACGAACAGCCGATTAGGTACTATAAAAAATGCCTACAATTACGGGAGCAATTGTGGTTGTTTCGTTGCATTATTGTTACATTTCGCATTAATATGTCTCTAAGATAGGAGATTCACTTGGAAGCCGTGGGAGATGATTAAATAAATAAATGTGTCCCTATCTAAGAGCTTAAACTTTTCGATTAAGTGGTGTATACAACAACAACATACCCGTAAAGTACCACTAGTGGGGTCTGGGGAGGGTAGGATGTATGCAAACCTTACCCCTACCCCGGAAGGGTAGAGAGGTTATTTCCGGGAGACCCTCGGCTCAACAGAAGAGATAATAATATCAGAAAAGAAACGCAAGAAGAGATCTGTAACAACAAAAGAAGCAAGAGAAGTAATAATAATATCTTAAAATACACCAAATAAGTGAAAGTGAGTGCAATAATACAATCCTATGCAAAACAACAAAATAGTGTGAACACAACATAGACCGCTACCAGACATAGGCAAAACTCTATCAGACTACCCGGTACAAAGAGGGAAAAACTATGAATTAACCCTACACCCCTAATGCTCGACCTCGTACAATCAACGGTACAACCCTAAGGATATTTGCTTGTTTTAACATGGTATAAAACAAGTCCTTAGTTCAAGTCTCATCGCCCCACGTTAACAAAAAATATTTCCACATAAATCACATTTGCATGTGCGTGTGCCTGTTAATACATAGTTAAAATAAATACATATGTACACCTTTTGCACATCTTAAGCTTTTAGGTGAGTGCTCATACAATCAACGGAACAAGTCAAATTGCTGTTTGTACATGTAGTATTTACTGTTGCGCAGCTAAGATTATTGTGACACGCTATCTTTGGGCTTTTTATCTTATCTATATGAGTAGTGCAAAGGAATATGTTTGCTACCCCAAGCCTAACATTCACTGTTGGGAATTCCTAGGTAGTATATAAAATGATTCACATGCCTACATATGTATTCAGCAATAAACTATTCCTGTGATGTTTCATAATAATGCTGCCAACGGCAACAAGCTTGTCAAAAGCTAATCTTGACTTCTATTTACAGAATTGGGTGGATTGTTGTGTTGATTGTTGGGTGGTGAAATGTGGATGATTTGATATAAGGTACAAAAGTGGTGACAATCCTGGCAAATAATGGACATGAGATGGATTGTGGTGGTTGTGGTGATCAAACAGTAACCATGATTGCAAAGGGTTGTTTGTTCTCTGTACTGGTGATAAGCTCTTGGACGGGAGAGAGAAGGTCAAGAGGCAAGTCATGTGGTGCTTTTGATTTAAACAGAGCTGGGCAGAGGCTGTCGGGGAGATTATTACTGATTTTTTTTTGATAAGGAGATTATTGCTGATGTTGCTTTATAGTGCCTAAGTCCTTTTAAGAACTGCTAATTTTCCATGTAGTACCATCACGGACTCCTGCTTAGGAGCTGAACCTGAACCTGTAAAATAGTATTCACTAATCACTAACAAGTTTTCATGCATCACAAGCATTCTAATCTCATCGGTCCAAGTGAAAACTAAATATTTTAAAATTCCGGGACTCCAGTTAATAATTAATTCAGCTGTCTGAGCTAGTGAACTTTATATAGTTGCTATAGTTATATAGTTCAATGTAGGAGATACAAATTCTATCTTGAATTAATTTTATTATTCTTTTCTTCACAGGGACTGATGCCAAGTGGTCAGGAAGTTGCTGTAAAGAAGTTATCCGTAGATTCAAGACAGGGAATAAAAGAATTCACTAATGAGGTGAAATTATTATTGAAAATTCAGCACAAAAATCTGGTTATTTTGTTCGGTTGTTGCGTGGAAGGACCTGCAAAGATGCTTGTGTATGAGTATCTGCCAAATAAAAGCCTTGACTGCTTCCTCTTTGGTAAAATAAACACTCATGATGCCAAGAATTTCTTGAATACCATCAGGCTCAGGAAAAACTAATAAAGTGCGATTTTTCAGCTAAGGAGAAGTCTCCATCTTTGGATTGGACGAAGAGATTCCAAATAGTTTCTGGTATCGCAAGAGGTCTTCTCTATTTGCATGAAGAAGCCCCTGTGAGAATCATACACAGGGACATTAAGGCCAGTAATATATTGCTGGACGAGCAATTAAATCCAAAGATCTCAGACTTTGGTCTGGCGAGGCTGTTTCCAGAGGATGGCACTCATGTAAATACATTTAAAATCTCTGGTACATAGTGAGTGTTATTTCCTTTCCTTGTATTTTTTTTTTTTGAATCACCGAAGGAAAGAAATAGGGGTTTCTCTGCTCCCATTCCTCCTCCCCATTTTTTCAGTGCAGGCTCCCCCTTAAACTTATTGTCATCTGAGCTGCTTCTGCTGAATGCAGCGGTTATATGGCTCCGGAGTATGCATTGCATGGTTATTTGTCCGTGAAGGCAGATGTGTTTAGCTTTGGCGTTTTGCTATTGGAGATTGTAAGTGGAAGGAAGAACAGTGATCGGCGGCTTGATCCACAGAAGGCAGACCTCTTAATCTATGTAAGTTCCAGTCCCAAAAACTTCAATGTATAGGTTTTGTTTATGTGATTGAGCATGTGCATGATTTGCATTGCTTTCATGAGTTTTGAGTTTAATTTCATACTTGAATATCACTAAATACTAAGGGATCGTTTGGCTCAAAACCAGATTATCCCATGATAAGTCCCAGGATTATAACCCGGATAACTTATCTCATCTTTTATATGGGATAAGTTACACCTCAAGTTTTTGGTTTGAAAATAATACTGGTTTTAGCTAATACCTCCGACCAAACACAGGATAAACTTAATCCCAAAATTTATACTGGGATATCCCACCTACTCCCGGACTAAATGACCCCTAAGAGGGCTTGGCCTGGGAATCAGATATTATAACTTGCTGTCATGGGCATTTCTTGAAAGTAGTATTACATCTTAGAGCATAGTTGGTCAGACAACCAGTCAGTTGTTGTTCGCTGCTGCACATTAGCAGGAAAAAGTGACTGGCAGTGACAGCCACATAACCTTCCATTTTCATTCGTGAAGAAGGAAAAGATCTAGAACAACTTTTGATATTCAACCATCCACTCTCCTCTAGAGTAATTTGAGGGTGTAGAAATAAATATATTCTCTCTCTTTTTACAGGCCTGGGAACTATTTCAAGAACGGAGGACCTTGGAGCTTGTTGATTCTTGCCTTGAAAACTATGATGCTGATGAAGCAGCAATGTGTATTCAGTTAGGATTACTGTGCTGTCAATCTACTGTTTCAGATAGGCCCGATATGAACTCTGTTAATCTCACGCTTTCAAGTGATTCATTTACTTTACCAAGACCTGGTAAACCGGCAACACAAGGCCGTGTAAGCAGATGGACAACTGATAGTTCTAGTGCCTTGACAAAAAATACTACTACTAATACTAATGCCAGTAGTACTTTGACTGATGAGACAAATGCTACTAGTTCTACCAAGGCTTTTGGAGGCAATAGTTTTGTTGAGGATTATTCTAGAAGTTCTATCTCCTATTCTTCTATGAACGAAGGTAGATGACCTCATTTCAGAGACGAACTAGGATTTGAACAATTATGGGTTTTGGATTATAGTTCTTTTAAGCTATTGTGTTCTAAATTAATAATTTGTACATATTCATTGGACATCTTTAATACAAATACAGAGTTTGAACAAAATCTACTGCGTTCGGTCGAATCCGCAACCAACACTGTGGCTCCGCCCCTGCCTCATTTGTACTGTAAATTTGTAGTGAGTTCGTTATTTTCCGTGTATATTTTGTTATTTACCTCATTTATCAGTTCACTTTGTGTGTGCGTGTGCCCACGTGTTTAATATATGTCAAATATGTCTTTCTCATCTTCTTGGACTATATTCATGTGCAATCTATTATAGGAAGACACACTAAAATATGGTCCTATTTCTAAGCTTATTGTGTAAATATAAAGGACCATAACAGAAGCGCGTGACTTAATGGTACTAAGCTTAACAAATTATTATTCCCTCCAGTTTTAAATGCTAATCATTTTGGCAAATTGAACAAATTAAATGCTTAACAACGACGACATTACCTCACTAGTGGGGTCTGGGAAGGATAGTATGTACGCAGACCTTACTCCTACCCGGAGGGAGTAAAGACACTGTTTCCGAAAGACCCTCGGCTCATGAAGACGAAAAGAGAAAAGACACAATATATCAATTTCATCAGCAGAAACCAAAGGAATAATAACGGCATCATAAAAATCAGAAAATAGATGAAAAACAATAGCAATAACCAGTAAATAGACCCGGCACCATGAAAAACGAAAGAGTAGTGAGAACACATCATTAAGCACTAGCAATCTAACACAAATTCTATCAGACTAGCCTCACATAGTTACGAAGTAGAAATAGTCGCAACTACCTCCTACCATATAACCCTAATACTCGACCTTCACAACTTTCTACCGAGCGAGTAACGCCATGTCCTGATGATTTCGTCCACTTAAGAACAATTATTTGAATCTTGCTAATGACCTACATTTTTTTTCTCCGAGCTAACGTGTGACTTTTTAATAGAGTGGAGTTGTGAATTTAGTTAGATCCAAAACCAAGATCCGAGGAACTTGAAGCTCGAGTCAACATATATTTCTCCCAAGACACGATTCAATAAACGTAGACGACTTATGTCAGTATTTGTTTATACTTAATTGGAGTGTAGGAAGTAGAAAGGAAGTTGTGAAATTGGGTGCATGTGGCATGGGTTTCAGAAAATACACAAGAACCCACGCCGCAGTTATAGCCACCGACTACTGACTCAGAATAAACTAACACATCCCATTCTGATTTTTGATTCTACCATTCATTATCAGCCATCTCATTTTTTATACTCTTTTCTCAATACCCTCTCGCTGATTTTTTATGTAAAAGGTTCACCAACTGCAGCTCATCATCTTTCTCCATATTGCTTTGCTTTTTATGCTGGGAAAAGGGAATAAAGCCACTTTTAAAAGTTTCTCACTCACACCCATTTGAGAAAAGAAGATACTTGATCCCTTTGCCCCTGAAAAACACCAGTTTGAAGATACATACTTTTTTTTTTTTTTTTTTTGTTAATTGAAACAATAGTACTCTTTCTAAAGGCATGCCAAATTGGGAGCTGAAGCATTGTTGCAAGCATGAACAAATCGTCTTTCTCGCCACTCTCGGCGTTTGCGCTGTTGTCATTCTTGCTGTACTTCCTTTCGCTTCTCCCTTTTTCTTTTCTATCACATTCATACACTCACAAATTCAAGGAAAAGCAATTCCTTTAAAAAAAAAAAAAAAAAAATATTGCTTGATTTTAACAATGGATCTTAATTGTGGAAATGTTATGTGTATCGCTTGGAATGATCCTTTCCCTCTTTATGGGTGCTCTGTTTTCCTCCTTTTTTTTTTTCGTTTCGAAGCGTTAACTACCATTGTCTACTGTAGAATACTAGTTGAGCTAGCTTTTCTTAAGCAGTTAATTACCTTTGGCCTCTTTTCATCAGCAAACTCAGACTTGTGAGTGCTGAATGAAGTACGTACTATTTATCTTGTGAGCTAGGGGCCGAGGTGGATCTAGGAATTATATTTGATGGTTCAACCTCTAGGTCTTGCTATTGTATCCATTACATTTTTAAGTTGAACCTGTAGATGATGTGCTATATCCGCCACTAGCTAGGGGTTGATGCTTTTACCAGGTGAAACTAGTATAAAAGTGCCGATCACGAATTAATTGAGGGTCCAACATGTTGGATCCATAGCAATGGATTGGTATGATTTTCACTATCTTCTTAATTGTCTATGATGTGTCAATGTTGTAGTTATGGTAAAGTATAAACAGTTCAAGTTTACTTGTCTTCTACCTTTTTGGAAATTTAAGCTGTTGTGACTATCTGTGACCATTCCTTTTGGTGATAATCTGTTAGTATTTTTTTCTTGCAGCTTTGGAGGACAGTGCTACTACTACCTTTCAAGCTTGTGACCGTGTTTATTCATGAAGCTAGTCATGCTATAGCTTGCAAACTTACCTGCGGCCATGTAAAGAGTCCTTTTCTCTTTCTTTTAATCGTTACGGTATGATACTGTTGGTTCATATTTCCTGCGAGCAGTGGCGAAACAAGGAAATTCAATAAGGGTGTTCAAATTTTGAACACCCTTTGCCAGTGGGCTATGCAAGGGTGTTCAGAGTCTATTTTTTATTCAATAACAAGTAGCAATATTTTACCTTATACGGACGTATAAGTGTTCAGTTGACCACCCTTGGGCCAACATACCTTCGCCCCTGCCTGAGAGAGTTTTTTATAATACTGAAAGATATGACACTTGTTGGAAGCTGAAAATTACGTGTTCTTATAGTTGGATATTGTGATGGAATATGATAGTTCACCATTTATAGCTTTAGAAGTTGCATCATCCTTCACTGACCAGAACATATTCATTAATATAACTGCCAGAAAAGAAAATTAGTTTTCGATTGATGTTAGCTAATAGTATACTATTACAGTTCGAACTGTTGTACTATCGTGCTTCATAGCAGTAGTGAGAAAAAGAAAACCCTGAACATATTCAGTGCTTGTTTCAAGTTCCTTATACCCGGGCATATTTCTGAGTAATTGGGAACATTGTTTTAGGAACTATTTATTAGCTATGCCATTGCCACATATATGACTGTGTACATACCAATTAATAAATAGTCCTATCTTCAGCCTTATGTGACAGAATGGATCTGTGTTTCCTCTTTTAGCTGATTTTATGAAGCTTGTATTCACCTGCAGGTTGAGGGGATACAGGTTCATGCTGACGAAGGTGGCACTACACAAACACGTGGTGGCGTATATTGGTTCATCTTGCCAGCTGGATGTATATTTTTATCACTTCTCTAGTTACATTTTAATTTCAGTGGCTGCAAAGTTCTTATCAAAATGAACTGTGAACTTATTGATTTTGTTTGTCTTGGTTGATTTGATATGTAAATAATCTTGGTACTAGAATAATGTTCCATATTTCTTATGTCTAAATAAACATTACTATCTGTAACATGCCTATAATGAGTTTTTCTCTTTCAGTGACTGATGTTAACTCACATGACAATCTTGTTTGGATCATGGAATCGACTTTATTTTCTCGTTTATAGATCTTGGTTCAGCATTTTGGGGAATGGTATTAGTGCTTGCATCCACCAAGCTCCTTACAGCAAGAATTGCAGCAGGATGTTTACTGGTCACACTAATTGTTGTTCTTTTTGTGGCTAAAAATGTGAGTGACAATCAATTCCCAAGAGCATCTCAAATTCATCTTAATGGCCTAGCATAAATGTATGAGATGTGCATTTTGAAAAATCCGTGTACAACTCAATGTAGCAGGTGTTCTGAAATGTAATTATTATCTCAGTGTCTCCTTTGCAACAGGACTGGGACATTTTTTAACTTGAGCTAGTTGATATTGGATCTCTAAATAATAATGTACTTAATATGCATGGTTCTATGATGAAGTTGCAGTACTTGTCTTACTGATCATGTCATGTCTCTTTTCTGCAGTGGACACTCCGCGGCCTTTGTATTGGTAAGATCATTCAGCCAACAAGGTTGTATAATATTTTGAGACCATGAAAACTAGGCCAAACTGATATTTGAACCTCAAACCGTCAGGATTTGTTCTCTTCCTTGTTGTTGTGTGGATTCTGCAAGAAACAACAAAGATTAAAATTCTGCGGTACATCATTCTGTTCATTGGTAACTTTCAGTCCCTTCGCCTAGTAATTATGCAAAGTTTCATGCACCATTGAACTCTTTTTCCAATGTATGAACTCTTTTTTGCTCATTAAAGCGTTGCTGAAATGCAGGTGTAATGAACAGCTTATTTTCTGTGTATGGTAGGCCTACAACTGTTTCACACCCTTCTTTATTTGATAAAATTCTACATTAGCATATTTGATGCCTGGACATGTTATTAATTTATACAGATATCTATGATGATCTGATATCGCGAAGAGTACACCACAGTGATGCTGAGAAGTTTGCTGAAGTGTGTCCCTGTCCTTGTACTGGTGTTGGCTGGGGAGTCATCTGGTGAGCTCACCTATAACTTAAAAAAGCAGCAAACCATCTGACTTCCTTAAATAATAATCCTAGTAGTTCTTTTGCTTAAGGGAAAGTCACTTGCAGGGGACTCATTTCTTTCTTGTTTCTCTGTGGAGCCACATATCTTGGTTTAGTGATCTTATCTTGAGGTATGCCTGCTAATTACACCATTCATTATAAGTCCTTATGTTTTAGTTAAATCGTATGTTTCATCATCATCTTCTCATCACAACAACACCACCTCCCCCCCCCCCCGAACCCCCCGGGGTCGAGTGAAGAATCTCACATGTATACAGAAGTTATTGACTGAAGTATCATTGGATTCTAATTTCAATACAGGTGCTTCTACTCACTCCTATGTGCATGCGCATCTTGGGCAGGGTGGTTTGGGAATGGGCAATGTAGTTTTATTCTGTAGCCAGGCACCATCATAAGCTATTAGTTCTTCCAAGCTACAAAGAGTTCATACTTATGGAGATCCATCTTAAAATGAGCATACAAAGGAACACATTTACCAATCTCTCACTCTTTCTGGAGATAATTCTCTTCTAATTCTATTGTATTTTCTTTTTCTGGCACATAAAACAAGAATCGGTTCTGAATCTTTTGCTTGCTCGTTCCGTACTCTTTTGACTTAAGTACTGCTGAAATTGCTGTGGAATCATGAGAACATTGTCATGTGCTTGTTGTGGTTTCTTTCTTTTACTGATGAATAGGCCTTCATCTTAAGTGTCCTAAGCGACAGAGTGAGGCATTGTAAAGTTTAAATTAGAGCCAACTGATGAGAATCTATTGGTAAATAATGCAGGTAGTTCGAATTGAAATTTGAACCAGCCTCTTCCTGGATGAGAAGTTGGATTTCTGCAGTTCTTACAATTACAAACATATACGGATACTGCACGACCAGAATTCAAGAATTATACCAATTTATATCTCATATACCAAAAGGATGTATCGTACATTTCCTCATTAAGCATCCAGTCATAGCTTCATTCGATTTGTCTTTAACAGTATACTGTTGTACATATCAGTTTTAACATAGTTTCTTCACCAAACTAGTAGCTTTCTAATTTTGGATATTTTTGAAAAAGTGACAATACAATTATGTCAAAAGGGTACCTTCAATTTTATCTTTATTTATATTTCTGCCTATACCTGTATTTACACACGAGTCCGGAACTAAAATGTGGTTCTTTTGGACTCAAAGAACCGAAATGTATAGAAAAAAAAAAGATGGTGACCATTTTATATGTAACGCCCTTTTAAAGGGTGCTATACCTTAACGGTCGTTTGCCCAATTAAGTATAGCGCCCTTTTAAAAGGCGCTATATATATAAAGCCTTAATAAAACGCGTTATATGTATTATGTGGGCCCACCAATAATTCTTCTGGGCTTAACTGACATAACAATAATTCAACTGGGTATAGCGCCTTAAGCTAAGGCGCTTTTCCTCCCATAATTGTAACCCCCGGACTGGTTTCTGCCTTATTTAAAGAGGTTAAAGATTTTGTAGAAATCCATTCATAAACATTTCCAAGTCTTCTAAAATATTTCTTCGTTAAGTTATTTTGCATTTTGTCATAATGTTTGAAGAGCGAAGAATTAGGGTTTCATTATATTGAGGGAGGGGGGAGGGGGGAGGTTGTGGTGGCTAATAACTCAGTAAGCTATAGTTTATCTCCACAGTATCATGTAAGTTGCCACTTACAATGGAGTACAATAGATTGGTATCGTTGTTATGTAATAAAATGAGTGTGAGCAAACGCTCGGTGAATATTAAAATGGCCGGAAAATATTCCTATTCTATGACTCCGCAAGGGGTTGCTTGTTATGCTGAGTAAACATCGAATACGATGAAACTCTAAGAGATTTTTTGAGGACTCTGGATGAATACCGGGAAATTCTTGTGATAAAACTGTTGGAAATGTACGTCAAGGCTGAAGACGTTTGAAATAATGAGGTTACGCAAAGTAGGGATATCCCTCAATCATCGGGTGGTTATTTTGGAGCAATTTTAGCCGAACAGGTTCCAGGTGAAAGAGTTTGGCCTGATCTAAACTTATCTCCACGGACGAATGAGGAGCGAGGAAATAATTTGTCTCTAAACGATCCACAATACAAGTGGTAAACTTAAATTTTCCTTTTTGTTAAGATGTATATTTTTGTGTATTGAATTTGTATTAACAGTCATATATACACAGGGTATACCGGCCAGATATGAATTTTACAAGTTATGAACCAACACCCACTTGGAATATGTCTAGTTTTGGTTTGTTGGATTATGGTGGTCTATCGGGGAGTCATCATCAACAGGATAAAGTTCATCATGGGATATCAACACATTATGATTTATAAGTGAATATATAAAGTTATATGTAAAGTTTGGATCAAGTTGAGCAACTCATTATTTTATTGATTGTGCAGTGAAAACGAGCAACTTGATGGTCATGTCCTTACTCAATTGCCCGAAGACGACATATTTAATCGGATCTGGAAGATGCACAGAGTCAGGAAGAGAAAAGTGATTATGAACTACTAATATGCAATACGAGTTTTAACAAAAACTAAGTCGGAATACCTCGATTTAAAGTTTTTTTAAAGTTGAAGATTTGGTGATTTGAGCCGAAACGAGCAACCCACTCCGAGATAACGCCTTAGCTAGGACGTGGGACCGAGAATCTATGCTTTTTGTGGGACTGGTAGGCTCCACTGGAGCATTTTACGTCAACAAGGGGGGACCGCTTATTTTGTTTTTTAATTGGGGGGGGGGGGGGGGGGGGGGAAGGGATGGGAGGGATCGGTTTCTGTTTTGTGGGGAAAGGAAAAGGGATGACTTTTTATATAAGTATAGCGCCCTTTATTAAGACGCTATAGTAGCGTCTTAATAAAGGGCGCTATACATTCCCGTCCAATACATAGGTTCACTTATAGCGCCTTTTAAAAGGGCGCTATACTTAACTAGGCAAATGGCCGTTATGGTATTGTTCGACCGAAAAGTTTTAAGCCCTTTTTTGTTAAACCAATTCAATAAACAGATAAAGGGTGAATCCAAGTTAAAAGTAATGAATTCCAGATCTGAAGTTTAACAACTTTAATGGTATAGGACCGTGTTCAGGTCAACGAATATCAAGTTAATGTTCAATGACTACCAATAAATGTGAGAATGAAAACATGCAATAAATGTGAAAAATGGCATTAAATGTAATAAGAAGGAATTTGTCACCCAAATGTTGAATGAGATGGATGATTCCTTCTTCTAACTATAGCATATGACAGCAGACTGTGGAAATGAACAAAGTGTTCTTGGATCTTGTGAATAAAAGAGGAATGTTTTGTAATGGAATCGAACAGAGGAGACAAGACAAGTTTTTTGTATATTCTTGGCAGGCGGCCCTTTACAAATGTTCTTATCAGAAAAATTCAGAAGACCTTTTTGTTTCCTCTCTCTTTATAAGGGATGTTCCTAGAAAACCCTAAAAAGTACAATTTGGGGGAATATTCAATGGAATATTCCTATTCATAATCCTAGGAATATTCTGACAATTACAATTGTTCGTACTCTACTCGACCTCGGCACTGGTCTCTCTCTAAGCGACTCCTCGCCACTGGGCGTGCTTGGTTTCGACCTCGGCCTCAGCTCGTCCGTATGCATTCGCTAAACTAGACCTAATTTTGACCCATACAGGTATAGCGCCCTTAAAAAGGGCGTTATATATAAAATGATCACCAAGTTTTTTCCCCACACATTTCGGTTCTTTGAGTCCAAAAGAACCACATTTTGGTTCCGGATACATGCATGTAACCACAAATATAGCCGTAATCTTAAATCTATCTATTCTACACCGAAGAAAGGCTGATACAAACTACTTGATAAATAAGACAAAAATTGTGAGAAGTAGTTCTATACAAAGAGAACATTTTAACCTTTTGATAATAGGGGGAAAAATGAAGTTCAACATAAACATTAGGAAACTATTCCGAATGTTCCATTCACACAGGAGTCCTATAAGCTCTTTCAACTATAGCGTAGTAAAATTAGCAACAAATGAAAATGATTACCAAGTATACAAGCATCTTAACAATTAGTATATGTAAAAGAGCAGGATTATTTATCCTCTAAACAAATTCTAACAATACGTCTGAAACAACGGATTCCACAAAAACCTCGGTACAGGAAGACGACTTTATATTACTATAAAGTTAGGGGACATTTGGTACACGCTATAAGGTGGGATAAGATGTAAGGTTAAATTTATACTATGTTTAATTGGCAATATAAATTTAACCCAGGATAAATTTACCAGCAACCAAACATAATATAAATTTAATTCCCAAACTTAATCCTTGATATCCCACTTTGTCCCATCAAAGTTTTAGGATTAATTTATCCCACCTCCCAAGTAGGATAAATTAATCCATTATAAACCCGAAATAATTTAGTCCAAGTATCAAACGATCCCTTAATGTAACAAGGACAAAACTCATTGCAGCATATAAATCAAAATAAAATTATCATACACCTTGCCATGCAGTGAGGACTTCAAATCTAATAATGCACCAGAAAACACCAAACACAAGAAGAAAAAACCTACAGGAGATAGCAACTCAGTAGGTGGACAAAGGGCTAGGACATTTACGAATACTGTGTAGGACCAGAATTAATTGCAAGCAGCAAAATCAACGAGTTCCAAAGATAATAACACCTAGGTTCAGCATAAAATTATGGAAACAGCATGGCAAAAGATTTATAAAACAAGTTGATTATCTTTCGAGCAGATTGCAACAAAATTCCATAGAAACTCAAAAACAGTTTTAACACCTTCCTCTGCCTTCCAAACAAAATTTAAATGCCAAAATTTTATAAAGTAGCCACTAATTATAGTTCTGCATCAAAGAGATCAAGACCACTACTTTGTATGTTTTAAGCCTCCATGATGGGGTACTCGAACACATCTTGTTTTAAGCCTCCGTGATGGGGTACTCGAACACAACATCTTTGCCTGAAAGCTTCCTGTAAACTGCAGAAAAGGTCTCCAGCTTGTACTCGGTGTTGTTGCGCTCCTTGGGGTCCAAGAAGACCTGTCCAGCACAAACAAGCACAATGAAGAACTGAGAAAAGTTGACAAATATAAATAAAACTAAAACATGTTGCAGAAGCTTCCCTTCAGATTGAATCATGGTTTTCTTTACTATTAAAATAACCCTGGAGTCGATGTAATTAAGAAACAAATAGGTAAAGTGGATCTTCCGGTTTTCTCCAGTAATAACAGTTTCGCCAAGTAGGACTGGAGACCCACAAAAGTTAAGCAACATGATACGAGTATTTAATTTCAAGAGTCTTGCCTTCATTATCTTGGATCCATCGATGCGATATCTAGTTCGCTTCCCAACAATCTCAGCTGGTACAACCAAGTCCTCCAATATAGCATCGTGAACAGAAGTAAGAGTCCTGCTGCGGGGCCTCTGGGCAGCAGAGCCTCTCTTGGGGGGCCTCACTATCCTCCTGGTGGCAATGAAGATTACATCCTACAAGAAAGTGAATGTCAGGAAATGCTAAAAAATCACATTCTCCGCGGGTCGATTCTTGCATGAATATTCTTAGAAATCGAATATCAAAAGAATACAGGAAAACTCAATATTGAACATGTATGCCATGTCTGGCATCGCAAGCAAACTGGTATCATTAAATAAAGCATGCAAGAGCATCATTTCAGAATTAAGTTACATCAGTTAATTCATTGTTAACCTAAAATGTACACAAAATACCAACACTATATAATTACTATAGAGTTCGCCACAAGAAACAGATGGATGCAAAAACGTTCTTTAAATCATCAGTGCATGAACCCAAAGATTGGAGTACAACAATTAATACCTAAAAGGATTTCCATACTTCAGAGTGGCATTACAGTGAGAATCGTCCAAAGAGAACAAATAATTAAGAGTGGAGTATAATCTTTTGCCCAATCACACAAGAGATATATTGGTGGAATCCAATGAGCAAAGTATGCAATCTTTTAAAGCTCATCATTGGATCTTTTTGATAAGGTGATTCATCACTGGAATTACGCATATGTTTTAATTGCATTACCATATTGTCAATAATCTTAATACAATAACAAAATGTGGCACAATTCTAATGCATAGGTTTCCAGGTACAAACTTGAAGACATACACAAAGCCAGTGGCAGCAGGAAGAAAATGGTCGATGGTTACCTTTCCACTGAATTTCTTCTCCAGCTCCCTAACAAGACGAACATGGACCTTGCGGAAAGCTTTTCGCAGTCTGTATGGCACGTGAATAACAACAGCTTTCCTACTTCCAGACACATCAATTTGACTGCAGCAGCAGCCAAATAAATTAATTATCACAGAACAATCCAATACATATTTACTAACAAAAAATTTGTTAACACCACTCTTACGCTGCTGAATTGATGTATAGATCCTTCAATTCACTTTTCAGCTCTTGGTTGGTGTTTTCCAAGTCAAACAAAGCCTGTTCAACAACAAAATTTATATCTTCATTCCACAAACACAAAATTATCAAAGGACGGATTGAAACTAAACAATAACCAGAACAGTCAACTAAGAACAGCACAAAACCTGTGCAACGGACTCCTCAAATTCAGAAGGTTCAGCATCTTTGTCTTTGTGAATCTTTTGCCTTGACGTGTACATCTTCACAGATCTAAACAATCAACTGATTCAGCTATAAACCTAAAACCGCTATAAATAATCTGTAAAAACTTATCAACTAGGAAATAAAAATTCAAAAAATGTAACATTTTCTCCTGAAATTCTTAGGCTCTATCCTGATGATACAATATACAATCAAACAGGCATTGAGATATACAGCTAATTACCAGCTTAATTAACTATTGTTCAGAAGTATGAGCATTCGTCATTTTTTTCTTTGTTCATATTATATGGAGTAGTAATTCAGAAAGATTAAGATCACAAACTTGAACTAATTCATGCATTTCTAATCAAATAGGTAAAATGCAGCAGAAAACGTCTATTTCTGTCAATTCTCAGGTATTATAATTCAGTTTTACGCATACTTTCTTACTAGTAAGACAGAGATAATAAATTGCTTTAAAAAATGGAAATTTGTCGTAGATTTGAGGGGAAGTGAGTACTGAAGAGGCAATGGAACAGAGAGAAGAGTACCTCTGAGTGTTCGGCAACGGCGGACAGATCTGTGAGTGTGCCGGAATCACTTAATCTGACAGAAGATAAAAACCCTAGTTGCTGGAAGTGTTAAATTATTTATAAAGAATAATCAACGGCCAGGATGAGACCAGGAGCTCTGTGCGGTTCGGATTCTGTGGGCTGAAACTCGAGTTAACGGAATAAAATTTCAGCCCGTGTTGTGTACATCTAAGGCCCAATATTGCTGCCTAGCCCACGTTATTGGACAAACAAGGGGTAAAATTCATAAATAGACACTTTTTAGTCTCAATAATTGAAAAATAGCCACTGTCATGGAATTTCACCCCTGAAATTTGAGAGGAACTTTTACACAGTACATCCGTCACTCAAAATAATAGTTGAAAAATTTATATTTTTTGAATATTAATGTATAATATAATTTTTTTTTTTTTGGTAACTAAATTATTTTATTAATCACCAAGTATCAATTACAAAACTATAGCATAGCTAAACACAGCTTGCTATTCTTCTCTATACTCATCTTACTCTACTACCTAGAAACATAGGCTATACACAAAGGATTTGTTTCTAGGAGTGATTCTAACACTAACTATATAGGCTATTTCCTTTGAAATCTGCTCCCATGTATATATCATTTTAAACACCTGTGCATGTTGAGTTTTCCCTTTGGCTTCAGAAATTGACCAATGCAAGAACTGCTGCCAACTGTTGAATCCCAGAAATTGCCTACCAATCCAGTTACACATTTTACTCCATACTTGAGTAATATATTCACACTGCCCAAACAGATGATCTCTTGTTTCCACTTCTTTCCTGCACATTGCACATTCTGTATCAACGGATATCTTCCATTTTTCTAGCCTGTCACATGTCAACAATCTTCCCTGTACCATGAGCCATATTATAAACTTTGCTTTTGGTCTTGCTGCATTATGAAACATCAATGTATTCCATTCCATCCTTCTGTAGTCTCCTAGCAAATGAAGGTAGATTTGTCTGATCATGTTTTTCCTCTGATTTGGTAAAACATGTCCAGCTTCCAATACACTATGAGCCTCAATTACTTTTCTTACCATCCAGCATGCTTGTTGAGGTATTGTCATTGTACTCATTTGTTGATGTTTGATATAGTAAGTATGAATCCATCGGATCCACAACTTGTTTTGCTTATGTGCTAAATCCCAGCAGGTTTTGGCTATAGCTGCTTTGTTCCATAATTTCAGGTTAACTATATTGAGTCCACCTCCTGCCTTAGGTAAACAAACTCTATCCCAGGCTATAGCCTTCTTTGTAATCTCATTTGCTCCAGACCAGACATAGGACCTGCATATCCCTTCTACCAATTTCACCACCTTTGTTGGCAGGATAAACAGTTGTGCCCAAAAAGCCTGAATCCCAAACAGCACACTTTGAACTAACTGGACCCTCCCTGCATATGATAGAGTTTTAGCAGTCCAAGAAGTAATCCTCTTAGTCATTTTATCAATAAGAGGTTGCCATTGCATTAAGCTCAGTTTCTTTGTGGATAAGGGAACTCCTAGATACTTGAAGGGAAGTTCACCACTTGCAAGTCCCAGCATCTGCAGAATCTGCTGCCTTTCTGTCACACGAACCCCTCTAAAGTAAGCTTCACTTTTACTAAGATTTGCTTGTAACCCTGAGGCTTGAGTGAACTGATTGAACTTCTGCTGAAGTGCTTTTACTGTCTTCAAATCACCTCTAGCAAATAGAAGTAGGTCATCTGTAAAGCTTAGGTGAGTGATCCTTAGCTTTGCACACCTAGGGTGATATTTGAACTCTTTCTCCTCCTTCAGCAATTGTATTCAAGAATTAAAGCTAACTGAGCTGAATTAGGAAGATGACTACTATACTTGGTCCAACAAGCAAGATGATGGGGACAGAATATGGAGCAGAATAGATAGAGTATTTGGGAACTATGAATGGATGATGCAATGGGGGCATATAGCAACTGTATATGATCTACCATTTATATCTGATCATGCCCTTATGTGTCTGACATTTAATGAGATACGGAGAAGCAGGAAGATTCCTTTTAAATTCTTTAATGTTTGGGCTGACCATGAGAGATTTATGGCTGAAGTACAACAGATCTGGAACCAAAAGTTTCACAAGCAGAAAATGCAGAATGTGTGGATGAAACTCAATGTAGAGGACAGTATTGAAGAAACTTAATGTAGAGGAATTCAAGTTCATCAAGAGGAAGATAGAGATGGGCAGAATTGAACTAGAACATGTGCAAAAAATCATAGATGCTGACAGCAATTATGACCTGCTAAGGAAAGAGAAGAAATTGATGCAGAATTTGGAGAAATGGAGTATGATTGAAGAAGGAGCTCTGAAACAAAAAGCCAGGGCAAAATGGATTCAATTGGATGACTCTAATACTAGATATTTCTCTGCTGTAATGACAGAAAGGAACCAAAGAAAGCAAATTGTAGAGTTGCAAACTATTAGAGGTAATAAGATAACTGATGCAGAAAGTATTCAAAAGGAGATAGTTGATTTCTATAAATCACTGATGGGAACTGCTTCAAACTAGCCAGATTCCTGCTTAGGTACTCCATAGCAATGGCAAATAGGTATGGTTACATAGGGTCACCCTGCCTCAGTCCTTTTGCAGCATTAAAAGGTTTTGTTGGCTCACCATTAACTACAATTGAGTAGTTGATTGTCTGTACACACTCCATAACCCAGGATATGAACAGTTGGGGAAATCCCAGTTCCTCCATCACTTGCTTCATGTAATGCCACTCCACAGAATCATATAATTTTTGAAGATCTATCTTGATCATACATCTAGGAGATAAGTTTTTCCTAGTATAAGCCTTCACCAGTTCATGTGCCAATATAATATTGTCTGCTATCTTCCTCCCAGGTATGAATCCAGCTTGAGCTTCATTGATCACTGTACCCATAACACCTTGTAATCTGGCTGCTAGAACTTTGGATATCATTTTATACAAGACAGTGCAACAGGCTATAGGTCTGAATTCCTTTACAGTTTTAGGCTTAGACACCTTGGGCACCAGAGTTATAGCTGTACAGTTTATGGTTGTATACAACTTTCCAGACTTGAAGAAATCCATAACAGCTTCCATAACTTCATCTTTTACAATAGGCCAAGCTCTTTTGAAGAACACTGCATTGTATCCATCCACACCAGGTGCTTTATCATCACCAACTGAGCACAGTCCTTCATAGATTTCCTCTGTAGTCACATCTTTGCATAACTCAATTCTTTGCTGTTAAGTGAGTTTAACTCCATTACACATAACCATTTTATCTATAGCGGGGAGGGTTTGAGCCTTGAGTTTCAGCTCTTGTAACTGGATTCCCATGCTTCATATCTTGCAATTGCAGAACAACATTAAAGTCTCCACCAATTATCCAGGGAACAGTTGTCATTTGATCTATTGCTTTTAGATTATTCCATAACTGCCTTCTCTGCTCAACTGTATTATACCCATATTACTATAGAGATTGCATATTCTTCATCTCTCATAGCATTTGTGACAGTACGGTGAACAACCTGTGCTTCTGCTTTAATCAGCTTCACTGTATAGTAGTTAGAATCCCATATAACCCATATTCTACCATTTACTGCAGCATTGTAGTTATTAATCATCTCCCATCCAGGTGTTATATGCTGGCTAACCTATCTAGCCTTATTCTCCTTAACTCTTGTTTCAATGATCCCTGCTAGTTTAATATTTTTGGTTTTCAAATAATTCTTTAGCTCCTTCCTCTTATACCATTTATTGATACCCCTTACATCCAGATAATCCACTTCATTTATTGAGTTTTAAAACCCCCACCTCTGTCATGAGGTAGGGTAGTGTGACCACTTGTACTTGTTGTTCCTCTTTTTGCACTACTTCTACTAGGCAGTTGAGTTAAAATAGGAAAGTTTTCAAGACTAAACACCAGGGCTTTGTTCTTCCCTTAGTCCAAATCTCCAATTGACTGATATTGTCTTGCTTGTTGCATTTGCTCTAGTACACATTGCTGGGATCCTTCTTTGTCAATTGCTGTTGGTCTCTCTGTCATTCCATTTGTCTGAGGCACCTCTATATTAGGTGGCCTTGGTTGTGCCTGTTCTGCATTAACATCATTTGTAACAGGCCCTTTAGTTCTCCACTCACAGGTAACTTTCTTTGGCTCTCTTCTTCTTTTTGGTTGAACCTCCTTTTGGTCTTTAGGTTCTTGCTGAGTATGACATATATGCCCTATAATTTGGCATTTGTCACAATACACTGGTTTCCATTCATATATTATCTCATGCTGAAACATTCTTCCTCTAGGGTCCATCACCATAATCTCAGTAGGCAAGGCTTTAGTCACATTTACTTCAATAAGCATCCTTGCATAGGAGATTCTTGTTTGCTTAGTGGTACACTCATCAGCAAACAGGGGCTTACCAACAGCACTAGCAGTTTTACTTAATGCTTCATTTCCCCAACAGCTCATTGGCAATTTTGGAAACATCACCCATAGGGGAATATCGGTTAAGAATTCCTTGCTAATGTCGAAATCTGGGACCAAGGCTTGAGAATTATTGGCCTATTTCGTATAGTATGAGGACCAGCATAAAAAATTCTATGCATATCAGATATATTTTGGAACTTTATAACATAATGACCATCTTCATGAAGAAACAAATCTGGTTCTACAATATCAAGCCAGTGTTGAGCAATATACCTTCCCATAGCATTATATCCTGGATTTTCACCCACAATATATGCAATCATCGCTGCACTCCACCTCTCTTCTGCTTCCTTCACATCTTGCATCTCAAGTTGAACCACAGTTTGTCCATCTATAATTTGAGGAGGCACATATTTCAGTGCCATTCCATGAGTAGCAACTCGATTTTGTTGAAACAGGTTTGACCACATTTTGCGCTCAGGTCACCGATCTGTAGTATTCATCTCATTAACCACTGTATTCACTTCATCTCTGCATCCATTTGCTTCCTCTCTTTGTTCAATTTCAGTTTCCTTGCTTGATTTGACCGGCACCACCACCTTTGTTACTGTTCCATTGGAGCTACCTTCTATTCCAGCAATTTCCTTCATCGAGCTTTGCTTAGCTTGAATTGAAGTGCTCATCGCCAGTTTCCTACTAATTTCTGAGCTATTTGATGGATCAATTTCACCCTTTCCTTCTCCAACTCCGTCATGTTGCTTCGGTGTTTGCATGTCCTGTCCAGCCTTCGATTTGTTGCTAATTGAGCTTCTGATGTTAGAGATCGGTGTCTTAGGAACCTTCCTTGGTCTTCCTCTTCCTCTACCTCGCCCCCTAGCCATGGTAGCCACACTGGGCGCACGTTTAGCTAACGTGAGCTGAGAGCATGGTGAAGACGTTCAATGAATTTTTCTTTGCTCTTATATAATATAATTTCTTTAGACAAAATAGTGTATATTTTTGTGTATTTTACTAGTGGTACCGATCAAATGTGTAAAGCTCAATTTAACACCCCATGGCACTGACTATTTTTACAAAAATAGAGCTAATGGCCAGTGGGTACTATTTCTACACAAACAAGGTAAGTCCCAAACGTGTGAGTATCATAACCCATCTCACGTGAGGAAAGTATTAAGGGGAAAGTGCACGGTTAGCCACTAATAAGACGTGTATTTACTTTTAAGCCATTGTTTAAAATGTCTTTAGTCTTTAGCCACTGCTTTAATAAATTTTTACCCGCCCGGACAAAAATACCCTTCTACTCATAAATTTCAAGACCGAGTGTCCTTAACTTATGAGCTTGTTACTGTAAGTTCAGAACTAGTTGTCCTTAATTTATGAGCTTGTAAGTCTAAGTTTAGGACTACCTGTCCTTAACTTTTGAACTTGTAAGTCTAAATTCAGGACTACATGTCCGTAACTTTTGAACTTGTAACTCTAAGTTAAGGACTACCTGTCCTTAATTATGTGCTTGTAACTCTAAGTTAAGGACTACCTATCCTTAATTGTTGTGCTTGTAACTCTAAGTTAAGGACTACGTGTCCTTAATTTTTGAACTTGCAACTCTAAGTTCAGGACCAAGTGTCCTTAACTTATGAGCTTGTTACTATAAGTTCAGTACTAGCTGTCCTTAATTAATGAGCTTGTAAGTCTAAGTTAAAGACTACCTGTCCTTAGTTTTTGAGTTTGTAACTCTAAGTTCAGGACTATATGTTCTTACCTTTTGAACTTGTAACTCTAAGTTCAGAACTACATGTCCTTAACTTTTGAACTGGTAACTTTAAGTTCAGGACTACCTGTGAATTCGGTATAAATATTGTTTATACTCAGAAATAAACAATGTTTGATGCATTGTTAAAAAACAAGTTCTACACCAAATGGTAAGTATCGGATGTTAATTCTGCAATAAAATTAAATTTCAAAGAAACATGATATGCATGTTTTTCTTAATATCTGACTTTGGAAGATGAAGCCGGCCGCTTTTGAACAAATTTTAGTATGCTTTGCCTTTGGAAGAAAATACAGCTTTACGTCAATGGTTGATAAAATACGCAAAGCATGCGATCAATATTCGGTGCAGAGAGTGAAGCGAGGGTTTGGGAAGAAAAGCAATGGAAGAAAGGGTAAAAATATCTTTTCATATTAATTTTAATAGAGTAGTGGCTATTTTTGCTCAACATTAGAATTGCTGGATAAAAAATAAATACCACCTTAAATAATGGCTACCCACGCCATTTTTACAAGTATTAACGAGCAACTACCTCACCTAATTTTTCTTCAATGGCTGAAACTTATAATTGTATACTACAATGCAATTGTAAATTCGGAAAAGGGTCAAAACTGTCCCTCAACTATTCAATTTGGCACAAAAATGACCCCCATCCACCTATTGAGCCAAAAATATCCCCAACGTTACCTTAGTGGCACAATTATGCCCTTATTACTAACGGACTTATCTAAAAGAAATAGAAAAATCTAATGAATATCCATGTGTTACCGTGCAATTGGCCTAAATATAAATTCTTGCTAAACTAAAAAGAAAAAACCACCATAACCTGGGTTTTGATTGACCCGTCCAAAAAAAAAAAAAAGGAATACCCCCCCCCCCCCTCGATTTTAAAACCTATTAATCCAAACCTGATTTTAAAAGACAATGTAACTTCTTCTTCATCTTTTAGATTATGCAAATGACAGAATTTGTGCCACCACAACAACAAGAAAAGAAACAACTTAAACAAGAAAATGTTGAGTTGCGAATAAAATGAAATGGGTATGAGAATAAAACTCGGGATCATGACTTAGAAAGTAATTCATTCAATGAAATCAAATGGGCATAAAATGTGTATGAGAATAAAATTCATTACCTCCTCCTCTAATTCAATTTCGTGGAGATTGGAGAAGAAAGAGGGAGTTGGCAATGGGGCATGTCCTTTTTTTGGGTGAGTTTGAAGAAACCATGATGTTTCTGTTTTTTTTTAATCTAAAAGTTTTGGTGAAGATTTAAGTTTAGACCAATAGGATGGTGACACGTGGATATTAATTAAAAATATTTTCCAAAGAAGTCCGTTAGTTAATAAGGGCATAATTGAGCCACTAAGATAACGATAGAGGCATTTTTTGCTCAATAGGTGGACGAAGGCCATTTTTGTATCAAATCGAATAGTTTAGGGGCAGTTTTGGCCCTATTCCGTTGTAAGTTAGTTCCATAAACACTAAAACTTCCGTTGATTTATCTGAAATTGATTGTATCTCAAACTTGAAATGCAACAATGAACATAATAGCCTTTGATGTAAAATATTACTGTACCTCATAGCAGTTTAAAACCTTTTCTTTTTTCTTGATCAATTTTGGTGTTTGCTAAGTCGGACGGAATCAACCTATTCATTAGTATCTTGCTATTTTCTACGATTAATGTAACGTGTAAACTATTTGCTCGATAGAGCTACTTGGACTGGATAAACGTTTCAATTGGTAATAGAACGTCCCAAAACTGAGTGTGAATTACTTTCTTCGGTCCACAATAAGTATCCGTTTTACCTTTTTATTTTGTAAAAATAGCACGGCATAGCCAGTTTTCGGACTGGTCAATCAAAATAGCCAGCGTTTACCAAGTCAATGAAAAATAGCCACCGTTTTGCTGCAATAGAGACCGGTCCAGCATAATATACTGGAGTACGGTGCACTTGTGTATGAACTCCAGCATATTATGCTGGACCGGTATACTTTGCCGGCTCCAGTATATTATACTGGAGACTGGAGCACTGGTGCTCCAAACTCCAGTATATTATACTGGACCAATATACTTGCTGGAATTCCAGTATATTATGCTGGAGTTCTAGTGTACTTATGCTGGAACTCCATCATATTATGCTGGAGTTCCAACATACTA
>NW_017671792.1:118977-134255 GCF_001879085.1 Nicotiana attenuata
CGCCCCTCACCCATTAAAAATTAGCCTCCACCCTAATAATTGAAAATCTATTATTTTAACCTTTTAAACTATAAATAGCCCCTTCTTCTTTATTTTTTCTCCACAATTCACTCTCTTACTATGTAATCCTTCCTCTCATCTCCTACTGCTTGATATTATTGTTCTTAAATCTCCTCATTCCAAGCTCACTCAAGTTAACCTCACCGCCCCGTTCCTCCTCTACGAGTGCGCTCGTCTCCCATGTCTGGGAACACTTTCGAGGTGGCAAGACAACAACATGAGTTTTCTCCTGCCCCAGCGACAGCTTCGAGGTTCCATCGATCGACTGAAGCACAGCTCACGCAACAGTACAAAGTGCAACCCGGAACCTGTGCGGGTGTCTAAGTGGTTGTAATCTTCAATGCCAAAGTGTGCAGCAGACTCCTCTCTAGGAAGCATATCAAAAGAGTGTGTTCCTTGAGTGTACTCGCCAGTATATGTAGTTAAGATTTTACAAGTTGATTTGAAGACAATATTACTGTTATTCTTAAAATTATTAGACGTATTATTGCTTACCTCACTTCTTCACGCTCTTGTTAGAGTTTATTTGAAGTATTATTAAATGCAAATGAAATTTAGTCATCCTAACTCTTTTTTCGTTAATTTACTTGTTAAATGTGCAAACTTCAATTTTGTAATAATAATTTGCCTATTGGTCCTATTAATAGATGTTTGTAGCCACTTACTTTCTAATTTTGAATTTTATAATTTTTAAAATACAAATTTCGAAAATTTAAAAACTGTAAACTTTAGAACTTCAAGTTATCTTGAATTCTAGAGCCTTAAAAAGTTTGCAAATACCTTAAGCATATCAAATAACAGTTAGAATAATGAAAACATAAAATTTAAATTATTAAATAAAAAAATATTCATAGCGCGGCCCCTTGCACCGTTCAGCCTCCGAAACCCGAACGGCTCAAACTAACCAATAAATGTCCAACCCCCCAGCCCGCTTACACCGCCAGCCCCCGCTTCACACCCACCCCGGCCCGAGCACCAACGACACGCCATCTGACATTTTTTCCCGTCCAACCTGACACCTCTTCAGGTCTCGCGCCGCATAAACAGGTATAATTTTGACTTCGGATACTACATTTCATAGGGCAATGATTCTTGGGATTCCATAACGTACTAGTAAGGCAGTCGTGCCAAAAAGGGAACTCTACAAAATTGTCCCAAATAAATCTTCAAATTACCAAACTCTAGCCATTATTCATAAACTTACCAAAACTAGCCAACAAAGAATTGAGACACTCAAATAATAAGGTTCTTTCTTTCAAAGAATCACGCATGCAAAAATCACCTTCCATAATTTTTAAGAGTGATTAGCAACATTAAGATACAAGACGGAAGGAAATTTCATGGACGGGTGGTAGCAAATAAGGTGATGAATACAAAGAAATATATACAATATTCCCAAAATCTAAGCAAAAAAGGAATTTTTTTCAATGGGTATAGTTGGAAATTCATTGAAAATATATAGATAAGTCAATAGTACAAAATTTGAGGAAGATTGAAGGTTGTTTGGACTGTGTTTTTGTATCAGTTCTGTAATTAAAATCGAGTTCAAAAAAGTCTTGCGACACATGTATACGCTATAGTTATCTCACACATCAGCAGTACATGTAGCAGTGTATCAGATAGTAGATAAATGATACACAATTGATACAAATATTGATACATTATGTGATACACAAATGATAAAACAATGTGATACACATATATTTTTTTTCATTTTTCAGTTTTTACGTCGAATTTTCAATTCAAACCACTCAACAAACCTTTCACCAAATCATCCAAAATTGAGATTCAAGCTCCTTAAGTTGTGCCCAATCTATTCTAATAAACACCCACTCAAAACAAAAGCAAAAATTTGAATATTTTTTGCTTCAAATAGCTAATTGGCTAATTTGGCTAATATTAGTAATATTTTATCAATTGGCCAATTTTTGTAATGAGCTACTTATAAATGGACATAGCTGGTAATTTCCCCTGCCAAAAATGTCAATTTCAGCTGGCAAAATTTTATACTCCTTGCAAACTCAAGAATTTATTAAGTTTTCAAGGAAAAAAAAGGTGTTTGTTTTAAGTTGTTTTCTAAAAGATTTTCAAAGTCAATATACGAGTAATAGAGAAAGAACAATAGTGTTGAATCTCCATTTTCTGAATATTAAAACGAAGACGAGAAGCTATGGGAACAGGTTTAATAGGAAGGAAATGATATTCCATTTGTGGTGAAATTTGGAGATAAACAACGAAGCAGTTTGAGTGGAATAGTCCCAGTATTTCACAAAGAAATCGTCAAGTTTTGCCTTTTTATTTCTCAAAAAGGCATCAGACCATGCCCCCGAGCACTAGTCAATTTAATTCTCATCAATCATTTGTTTTTTCTATTTTTCCAAAACCCAATTCTCTGCATCCCTTGTAAGCAACAATAAAGTTTCATTTCTAACACGCCACTCTGTTTTAAATAGATACTTCCTCCGGTCCAAAATAAGTGATTGTTTAAGCTTTTTTTTTTGTGGTCCAAAATAAGTGATTTTTCCAGATTTTCAAAAATGAAATTAATTATTTTCTTCCTACATTGTCCTTGGAGTAAATAGTGTTGGAATATGTGTTACGAGTGTTTTATGTGAGATAGTAAGGTTAATATGGTCCATTCATTTCTAATTAGTGCTAAAAGGTAGATTTCTTAATCTGTATGAAAACATCCAAAAAATCACTTATTTTGGACCGGAGGGAGTATAGATATATAGATATAGATAGATACTCCCTCCGGTCCAAAATAAGTGATTTTTTGGATGTTTTCACACAAATTAAGAAATTCACCTTTTAACATTAATTAGCAATAGAATTGACCATATTAACCTTTACTATCTCACATTAATACTCCTAACACATATTCCAATACTATTTACTCCAAGGACAATGTAGGAAAAAAATAATTAATTCATTCTTGAAATCTGGAAAAATCACTTATTTTGGACCACAAGAAAAAGACGAAAAAATCACTTATTTTGGACCGGAGGGAGTATTGATTTACCTTTTAGCATTAATTAATAATAAAATTGATCATATTAACCTTAATTTGCTCATTGAAAATATAACAAACTACTCCTAGGCTCTTTACTCCAATAACAACTTTGGAAAAAAGAAGTTAATTCCTTCTTAATATCTGAAGAAATTAAATATTGTGAACCATAATAGAAAGGCCAAAAAATCATATAAAGTAGAATGGTGTGTTAGAAATGAAACTTTATGTTGCTTACAAGTGGATGCAGTGAATTGGGTTTTGGAAAAATAGAAAAACAAATGATTTATATTATTATATCTATATCTATATTATTATAAAAGTTAAATTATTAAAATATCCTTTTAAATATTCTATTTATACAAATAAAATAAAAACTACTTATTAAAAAAATGTATTCACACCCCTTCGTCAATTGTCGTGTCCATTTATTTAAGCAATATCTGCACATGGTTATCTCATATATTGTTAAAATTTCCTCAATCAGATACAAACCCAAGAATGGGAAACAAATGGGGCATTTGCATCTATACACGCTTTTTGTGCCACATTTTAATCTGTGCCTGTTTTGTAAAAAAAATTGCAAGCGTACCCGCTTTTTCACATAACTTCAACACACGGGGCTGAAGTAGCAAAGACAATTACACAAAACTTCAGCATTTTAGTAGCCGGGCCTGAAGTTCAGCTCTAGAGCTAAAGTTTTATTTTATAAGTTTTTGTTTAGTGACCGGGAAACTTCAGCTCTAGAGCTGAAGTTTGCCAGTTATAAAATAAAAACTTCAGCTTTAGAGCTGAAGTTTTTGTTTAGTAACCCGAAAACTTCAGCTCTAGAGCTGAAGTTTTCAAGTTATAAAATAAGTTTGCCAGTTATAAAATAAAAACTTCAGCTCTAGAGCTGAAGTTTTTATTTAGTAACCCGAAAATTTCAGCTCTAGAGCTGAAGTTTGCTAGTTATAAAATAAAAACTTCAGCTCTAGAGCTGAAGTTTTTGTTTAGTAACCCGGAAACTTCAGCTATAAAGGGAAGCTGAAGTTTTTTAAAAAGTGGGTACAGATGCAAACAAAAAGACAAAGCGGCTACAAGTTAAAAAAGGGCGCCCAAATAGGGCGCCCGTGCAATTTTTACGAAACAAATTCCCGAGGAAATAATCTTTTTCACAAATTGTTCCAAAGAATGCCAAAATCCTCAACCAAAAAATTGCCAATTTCTCGAATACCAACAATTTCAAAACCTCAAGAAATTCCAAAGCTAAATATTACTCCTATTAAAGAAGACAAAATAAAATAAAGACGTGGAAAAATACAAGAACCACCAAAAATAACGAAGGGCTTGACCAAGCTTGGGAACAAGCAATTCCACTTCTTTTTCACCAATAAAGAGAAACCACGTCTTTTGAGTCTAACCCTAGTCAATTTATTTATTTTTCCAAAAAAAAACTAATTTATTTATTTATTTGGCAAGAAATGGCCAAGCCATTTTTTAAGGCTTTTATTTTGAATTCCTTGTAACCGTACGAAACTCATTTCTTCTATTTTCTTTTTTCAAATTGGCCTATACCATTCGAGCCAATATTTTTGATAATTAGTTTAAGCCAGTGAAATTAGTTTGAATTAAGTATTCTTTTATCTTCTTTTTTCCCATATTTTACGATCTCGAATATTTTTCCATTTTATCTTCTTTCATTTACGAGTGTTGAAGTTAAAAGTATTACCCAGAGTCAGCGTTATTTCTACTGATTCCTTCTATTCAATACTGAGATTTCATTTGAAAAATATATTTCAAGTTGTTTCCATCAAGGAGAAAAAGATGACAGCTAATAGATTGTACATGGGAAAATATTAAACATTGAAGATCAAGATCAAAATTAAAATGCAAATTGACAAGAGGAAAAATCATAGTTCACCATATATTCATTGAGAGCTGCAAAGGTTCCATATGAGAAATTATTGGTAGCATTTCTATGAGCATAAATCAGTGAGATATAATTATCGATGAGTATTTCTTTTTCAGTCATTAACTGTGATTTTAACAGAAAGGAAAATGGTGAGATGATTTAACGCACATATATAATCATCAGGTATGATACTATGTGACGTATATGCATTCATGTTCCCAACTTTAGCACAAAGTTTGATTTTTAACACAAAGTTGGGGAGGGTAAATGATTTTCACCCCTTTAAATATTGCATCCTACGTAAATTTCTTATATACTTTTTTATTAGGATTACTCAATCAAAAAATTAGTAATAGTACAGCTTTTTATTAAGTAAAATTATTTGTACAGCTATTTATTAAGTATATACTAACAAAACAATAATAACTAATACCAGCACAAGTGCACAAGATCACTACTAGAAATTTGGGCTATAGCAATGCTTTTTATTGCAACGGATCAGTAACCGTTGCTATAGATGGTGTATTGCAACGGTTTTAACCGTTACAAATAATTATTGGAACTACCGAGACACTTTAGCAACCGAACCGTTGCAATAGTCTAACAACCGTTCCGATAGAGGTATATATGTCAACAATTTGTATAACCGTGGCAATAAATATATCTATGGTAACGGTTGGATAAATTCTTTTTGCTATCTCGACGGTCAATAATTCCCTCCTTATTTCTCACCCAAATTTAATATACTCGCTCAAATTAAAGAAGCCCACAATCTGATTTTTATTTTTTATTAGTTTTTATATCTAATAAAATACTAAATACCTAAACCAATAATTTTAGTACAAGCCACACTCACAAAATTAAGATCTGTGTCCTTAAACATTCTCCTCCAGGCTCCAACATCTCTGTCTTCCGGAAATTAGTAGGAGACGATCTACCGGTCATCCATCATCGGCCGCACTGGCGGCGGCGTGCTAATCCTTTAGGGTTTCTCCAAATCTAAAAGTCGGTAAACATACTCTTATTGCAAAAGTTTCTTAACTCTTGTGGGTATTGATGGTTAATTTTGTCACGACCCGGATTTCCCACCCTCGGGGGTCGTGATGGCGCCTACTAGTAGGATCTAGGCAAGCCAATTATCAATTAGCTCTTTTAGAAAACATCGTCAATATTAGAAACAATGAAGCATTTAATAATACATCGGAAGTCTCAAATATATAAATAAACGGAAAACAAGTGCGAAAATTCAATTACAACCTCTACCCAAGACTGGAGTCACTAACTCACGAACGTCTATAGAATACTAAAAACAAAGTCTGAATAAAATACAATACTGTTTGTTCTGGTACAAGGACAACAAACGAAATAAGGATAGAAGAGACTCCGGGCCATGCGGACGTCAACAAGGCTACCTCGGAATCTCTGGACTGAAGTCAACTCCCAACGCTCCTACTGCTGTCCAAAAGCTGCTGCTCCGGCACTGTGATCTGTGAAAAAAGATGCACAGAGTGTAGCATCAACACAACCGACCCCATGTGCTGGTAAGTGCCTAGCCTAACCTCGGCGAAGTAGTGACGAGGCTAGACCAGACTACCAGATAAACCTGTGCAGTTATGAAATATATTGCGAAAAATAAACAGGAAATAAGCAGTTTATACAAGGAGGGGGGATCATGCTGCGGGGAGGCAACAGTTAAAACAAGAAGTCTAAACTTAAGGAAAGAACAGCCAACAGAAACTTAAATCCGGAGTAAACACACTTAAGACATAACTTGTTGCGGCACGCAACCCGATCCTCAATCATCACTATTGCGGCGTGCAACCCGACCCATAATCATCACTGTTGCGGCATGCAACCCGATCCACATATATATCATTTATCATTGTTGCGGCGCGCAACCCGATCCATATATTTATATTATTAATCCTTACCCAGGCAACAGTCGAAAATAAGGGGCAAGGGAGTAAACAATTAGTGAAAGAAATCCCGACAAGGGAAAACAAGAACACACTAAATCCCGGCAAGGGAGAAAAGTCAATAACTCAACATCCCGGCAAGGGAGAAAATCATCATATCAATAAAACGTCCCGACAAGGGAATAACCAATATCTCTTTCTTTTGCTTTCATTTCTTACTCTATAACTCACTTTATCATTTGAGCCATAGCTCCAAAGAATCAGTTCATCTCATATACCTTCACAATTCGCAACACAACTCAAGCCAATGCTCCACGGAGTCAAATAATCATAATCTCTGTCTCATGCTCTTTACAGTATATAGAAATCATCAAATAAGCATGGGAGAATCACAACAAGTTCAGGATAATCTCAATATAAGGACACACGGTCATGCTAGACACCAGTGTATAGATACTCGTCACCATGCCTATACACAGTACTCGACAAATAGCAATTAGCAAGTAAGACTCTACTCCTATTCCCTCAAGCCAAAGTTAGACCAAACACTTACCTCAACTTCCACGGCTAAATCAATCCACAACGACCGCTTTCCCTCTCGAATTCGGCTCCAACTCAATCAAATCTATGAAATAACGACTTTACAACATTAATATAAGCTAAACAAATCAAACTCAATGCCTAAATATAGTTTTCTAAGCTTTCTTCCCAAAATTCCAAAAATCGACCCCGGGCCCGCTTGGTCAAAACCCGAGGTTCGAACCAATTTCACATCACCCATTCTCCCACGAACCCGGATATACAATTTGTTTTCAAATTCGACCCCAAAACGAGGTCTAATCAAAGAAAAATTAAAAAGCCCTAACTCTACCCATTTCCCCCAATTTTAACCCTAGATTACATTATTTAGGCTTAGGAACTTACTAATTAATGAAGGAAAAGTGAAGGAAATGAGTGAAAATTTACTCACCCAAGTGGTCTTGAAGAATGGGGGCTTCAATGGAGTCCTAGAGCTTGGGGGAGAAGAGGGCTCGTGAGAGAAATAGCTAAATCCCGTATGTTCTGCTTCTGAAATTTTAAAATTATAACAGGGCATTTTTGTTCTATGCGTTCGCGACAGGAGTGTCGCGTTCGCGAAGAGGGGAGGCTGGGAAGCATCGCGTTCGCGGTGGGTATGATGCGAGCGCGAAGAAGGACGCTGGGGCCCCCCAGGGGTTAGCCTATGCGAACGCGAAGGGTAATACGCGAACGCATTGAAGGGGGGGGGGGGGTACTGGAACTACGCGAACGCGGGAAGGGGACCGCGAATGCGAAGGAGGGGGACACCAAGGCAGTGCGAATGCGAGCCTGAGGCCGCGATCGCGAAGAACAAAAAGTCTGTGCAAAATTGCAGAAAAATCTGATCCTTTTTCCTAAGTTCAAAACACCCCGAACCACCTCCGAATCATTCCCGAGCCCTCGGGGCTCCTAACCAAGCACACACACTAACTCAACAACATCTTACGGACTTAACCGAGCGATCAATTCGCTAAACTAACATCATAAACGAGGAATCAAACCTCAAAATCACCACTTTTCATTCAACTTCTTAAATTTCCAACTTTTGATATTTAGGTCCGAAACACGTCAAACGACGTCCGATTTCGACCAAATTACACAGAAACATATTAAACCATATATAAGACCTGTACCGGGCGCCGGAACCAAAATACGGGCCCGATACCAACACGTTCTAATCAATTTCCTTTTCAAATTTCCATATTAAATTCTGAAAAACAATTTCACAGAAAAATTCATTTCTCGGGCTCTCGACCTCGGAATTCGACTCCGGGCCTATGCCCGAGTCTCATATTTTTGTACGGACCCTCCGGGACCGTCCAATCACGGGTCCGGGTCCGTTTACCCAAAATGTTGACCAAAGTCAACTTTATTCATATTAATATCAAAATTCATCATTTTTCACACAGAATTCATATTTAAGCTTTCCGGCTACGCGCCCGGACTGCGCCCGCAAATCGAGGCAAACCTAAATGAGGTTTTCAAGGCCTCGAGACACAGAATGAGTGAGAAAACAGGTGATGACCCTTTGGGTCGTCACAATCTCCACCTCTAAAACAACCGTTCGTCCTCGAACGGACAAAAGAAAGAAGTACCTGAGTCGGGAAATAGATGGGGATAACGGCTCCGCATATCGGACTCGGACTCCTAGGTCGATGCCTCAGGGGGCTGACCTCTCCATTGGACTCGTACTGAAGAAAAACTCTTCGATCTCAACTGTCGAACCTGCCGGTCTAGAATAGCCACCGGCTCCTCCTCATAAGACATATCCTTGTCCAACTGGACAGTGCTGAAATCTAACACGTGGGCTGGATCGCCGTGATACCTCCGAAGCATGGACACATGAAAAACTGGGTGCACGGCTGACAAGCTAGGCGGCAAGGCAAGTCTATAAGCCACCTCTCCCACACGATCGATAATCTCAAATGGACCAATGAACCTAGGGCTAAGCTTGCCCTTCTTCCCAAATCTCATCACGCCCTTCATAGGCGACAGTCGGAGCAATACCCGCTCACCAACCATGAAAACTACATCTCGAGCCTTACGATCTGCATAACTCTTTTGCCGAACGAAGCCTATCCTAAATGATCTTGACCTTATCCAAGGCCTCCTGAACTAAATCTGTACCCAATCACCGAGCCTCTCCCGGCTCAAACCACCCCAATCCGGAGACTCGACACCGCCTACCCATACAACACCTCATAAGGGGCCATCTGAATGCTGGACTGGTAGCTGTTGTTGTAGGCAAACTCCGCTAAAGGCAAGAACTGATCCCACGAACCTCCAAAGTCAATAACGCAAGATCAGAGCATGTCCTCCAATATCTGAATAGTCCGCTCGGACTGTCCGTCCGTCTGAGGATGGAATGCTGTGCTCAACTCAACCTGGGTGCCCAACTCTCGCTGAACTGCTCTCCAGAAGCGCGAGGTAAACTGTGTACCCCGGTCCGAAATGATAGATACCGGCACCCCATGAAGGCGAACAATCTCTCTGATGTAGATCTCAGCTAACCTCTCCGATGAATAAGTGGCTGCACCGGAATAAAATGCACTGACTTGGTCAGCCTATCAACAAGTCACCCAAATAGCATCAAAACTTCTTCCGGTCATTGGAATCCTAGTAAGCAAAAATCCATAGTAACCCTCTCCCACTTCCACTCGGGAAGCTCAATCCTCTGAAATAATCCACCATGCCTCTTGATGCTCATTCTTTAACCTGCTGACAGTTCAAACATCGAGCCACATATGCAACAATATCCTTCTTCATCCTACGCCACAATAATGCTGCCTCGGATCCTGATACATCTTCGCGGCGCCTGGGTGAATAGAATACCGAGAAACTATGGGCCTCCGCTAAGATCAACTCTCGAATCCCATCGACATTGGGCACACAAAACTCGCCCCTGCAATCTCAAAACACCATCATCATCTAAGGTCACCTTCTTGGCACCTCCACGCTGCACCGTGTCTCTCAGGACACACAAATGGGGATCATCAAACTGCCGATCACGGATACGCTCCAATAATGAGAAACGAGTAACCGTGGCAAGCTAACACTCTGCCTGAGTCAGAAATATCCAACCTCACAAATCGATTGGCCAAGGCCTGAATATCCAAAGCAAGCGGCCTCTGGCTGGCCAGAAATATAAGCAAGACTACCCATGCTGGCGGACTTCTCTACTCAATGCATCGGCCACCCACATTGGCCCATCCCGGGTGGTATAAAATGGTAACATCATAATCTTTCAATAACTCCAACCACCTTCTCTGCCTCAAATTCAACTCCTTTTGCTTGAACAAGTACTGAAGAGCTCTTGTGATCAGTGTACACCTCACACGTCACACCATATTAGGTAATGCTTCCAAGATCTTCAAAGCATGAACAATGGTTGCCAACTCTAGATCATTGAACCGGATAAATTCTTCTCGTGGATCTTCAGCTGCCTCAAAGCATAGGCTATGACTCTGCCATCCTGCATCAATACTGCACCAAGTCCAATACGGGAAGCATCACAATAGACTGTATAAGGCCCTGAACCTGTGGGCAAAACCAATACCGGTGCTAAAGTCAGAGTTGTCTTGAGCTTCTGAAAGCTCGCCTCACACTCATCTGACCATCTGAACTGGGCACTCTTCTGGGTCAATCTGGTCATCGGGGCTGTAATAGATGAAAATCCCTCCACGAACCGACGGTAATAGCCTGCTAACCCCAAGAAACTCCGAATCTCGGTAGCTGATGCTGGTCGAGGCCAGTTCTTGACTGCCTCTATCTTCTTCGGGTCCACCTGAATACCCTCTGCTGATACAACGCGACCCAGAAATGCTACTGAACTCAGCCAGAACTCACACTTGGAGAACTTGGCATATAACTGGCTATCCCTCAGAGTCTGAAGAACCAACCTAAGGTGCTGCTCGTGCTCCTCCTGGCTGCGGGAGTACACCAAAATATCATCAATAAAGACTATCACGAACATGTCCAAATATGGCCTGAACACTCGGTTCATCAACTCCATGAATGCTGCTGGGGCATTGGTCAACCCAAATGACATGACCAAAAACTCATAATGCCCATACCGAGTGCGGAATGCTGTCTTAGGGACATCAGGCGCCCTAATCCTCAGCTGATGGTAGCCAGGTCTCAAGTCTATCTTTGAAAACACCTTCGCACCCTGAAGCTGGTCGAACAAATCGTCAATCCTCGGCAGTGGATACTTCTGTTCTTAATCGTCACTTTGTTCAATTGCCGGTAATCAATGCACATTCTCATCGAACCATCCTTTTTCTTCACAAATAACACCGGCACCCCAAGGCGAAACGCTGGGTCTGATGAAACCCTTCTCAAGCAAATCCTGCAACTGATCCTTTAACTCTTTCAACTCTGGTGGGGCCATGCGATACGGCGGGATAGAAATGGGCTGCGTGCCCGAGCCAGATCAATACAAAATCGATATCCCTGTCGGGCGGCATACCTAGCAGGTCTGAAGGGAAAACCTCGGGGAACTCCCGAACAATAGGAACAGAATCAATAGAAGAGACCTCTGCGCTGGAATCGCGAACATACGCCAGATAAGCTAAACACCCCTTCTCGACCATGCGTCGAGCCTTCACATAAGAGATAACACTGCGAGTGGCATGATCTGGGGTCCCTCGCCACTCCAAGCGGGGCAAATCTGGTAAGCCAAGGTCACGGTCTTGGCGTGACAATCCAAGATAGCATGATACAGGGACAACTAATCCATCCCTAATATAACGTCGAAATCCACCATGTCTAAGAGCAATAAATCAACACGGGTCTCAAGACCCTCAAACACTACCACACAGGAACGATGAACTCGGTCGACCACTATAGAATCACCCACCGGTATAGATACATATACAGGAACACCCAAGGCATCACTAGGCATAACCAAGTATGGTACAAAATAGGAGGACACATACGAATACGTAGACCCAGGGTCAAATAGCACTGAAGCATCCCTATCACAGACCAGAATAGTACCTGTAATAACTGCATCTGAAGACTCAGCCTCTGGCGTGGCTGGAAGAGCATAACACCGGGGCTGGGCCCCACCTCCCTGAACCATATCCCTGGGACGACCGGCTGCTGGCTGGCCTCTACCTCTGGCGGTCCGAGCTCCACCTCTATGATCTCTACCTCCACCTCTATGGCCTCTACCCCCGCCTCTAGCTGGCCGGGCGGCCTGTGGATCACCTGCTGCCTGAATTATAGGACGAGGACCCTACTGCTGTGACTGAGCACCCCTCAACCTCGGGCAAGCCCTCCTGATGTGACCATACTCACCACACTCATAGCACCCGCCTGAATGCTGCAACTGAGAAGACTGAGACTGACCCTGTCGGCCTGAATGACCACCTCGGAAGCTCTGAAGCGGTGGTGCACTGATAGGCTGCTGATCAGAATAATGCGGCTGAGACCCACTACTGCCTGAAGTACCATGAGAGACCTGGAGAGCTGACTGAAAGGGCCTCGGAGGATGGCCTCTACCATAAGAATCTCTACCTCCAGACGAGGTACCACTGAATCTACCTGCATGACGGGGCCTCTTATCTGACCCATGACCACCTCCCTATGCAAGAGCCATCTCAACTCTACGGGCCGCATTGGCCGCGTCCTGAAACGAAATCTCACTCCCGGATTCCATAGCCATCTGGAAACGGATCGGCTGGATCAACCCATCAATAAACCTCTGCACCCTCTCTCTCTCGGTGGGGAGTATCACAATAGCATGGCGAGCTAGATCAATGAATCGGGTCTCATACTGAGTGACTGACATGGAGCCCTGCTGAAGGCGCTCAAACTGCCTGCGAAGAGCATCTCGCTGAGTAACTGGGAGAAACTTCTCCAAAAACAACTCTGCAAACTGGTCCCAAGTCAGAGATGGCGACCCTGCTGGTCTGGCTAAACAATAGTCCCTCCACCAAGTCTTGGCGGATCCTATGAGACGAAAGGTGGCGAAGTCGACCCCATTGGTCTCCACAATACCCATAGTCCGAAGAACCTCATGGCAGCTATACAAGAAATTCTGGGGGTCCTCTGAAGAAGCACCGCTGGATGTGGTGGTGAAGAGCTTGGTGAACCTATCCAGTCTCCACAAAGCATCTGCGAACATAGCCGCTCCATCGCCGGTCTGAGTCACAATACCCGGCTGAACTGCCACAGCTGGCTGAACCACTGGAACCTGAGCCTGGGGGGCTACCTGCTCCGGAGTACGCGTAGCAGGAGTTTGAACCCCTCCTACAACCTGAGAAGTGGCTGGTGCTACTGGAAGCAAACCCGCTCGAGAGACGCTCTCCATAAAGCCTACCAACCTGACCAAAGCGTCCTGAAGAACTGAGGTGGCTATAAACCCCTCTGGGACCTGAGCTGGGCCCACCGGAGCTGTTGGGGCTTGAACCTCCTCATCATAATCAACATGAGGCTCCGTCTCTGAGACTGCTGCTCGGGGCTGAGCTCTGCCCCTGCCTCGGCCTCTGGCACGGCCTCGGCCTCGCCCTCTGCCCCTCGTAGGAGCTGCTGCTGGGGGCTCGGGCTGCTGCGCGGTAGAAGAGGAAGCACGTGTTCTCGCCATCTGCGAAAGAACAGAGTAGAAAGACAATCAGTATTTGAGAAACAGAATCGCACGATAAGAAAGAACAAAAGTGAAGTTTTCCTAACTCTGTAGCCTCTGGGGATAAATACAGACGTCTCCGTATCGATCCCTCAGACTCTACCGAGTTTTTCCGTGAGTTGTGAGACCTATGTAACCTAGTGCTCTGATACCAACTTGTCACGACCCGGATTTCCCACCCTCGGGGGTCGTGATGGCGCCTACTAGTAGGAACTAGGCAAGCCAATTATCAATTACCTCTTTTAGCAAACATCGTCAATATTAGAAACAATGAAGCATTTAATAATAAAGCGGAAGTCTCAAATATATAAATAAACAGAAAACAAGTGCGGAAATTCAATTACAACCTCTACCCAAGACTGGAGTCACTAACTCACGAACGTCTATAGAATACTAAAAACAGAGTGTGAATAAAATACAATACTGTTTGTTCCGGTACAAAGACAACAAACGAAATAAGGATAGAAGAGACTCCGGGCCATGTGGACGTCAACAAGGCTACCTCGGAATCTCTGGACTGAAGTCAACTCCCAACGCTCCTACTGCTGTCCAAAAGCTGCTGCTCCGGCACTGTGATCTGTGCAAAAAGATGCACAGAGTGTAGCATCAGCACAACCGACCCCATGTGCTGGTAAGTGCCTAGCCTAACCTCGGCGAAGTAGTGACGAGGCTAGACCAGACTACCAGATAAACCTGTGTAGTTATGAAATATATTGCGGAAAATAAACAGGAAATAAGAAGTTTATACAAGGAGGGGGGGATCATGCTGTGGGGAGGCAACAGTTAAAATAAGAAGTCTAAACTTAAGGAAAGAACAGCCAACAGAAACTTAAATCCGGAGTAAACACACTTAAGCCGTAACTTGTTGCGGCGCGCAACCCGATCCTCAATCATCACTATTGCGGCGTGCAACCCGACCCATAATCATCACTGTTGCGGCGTGCAACCCGATCCATATCATTTAGTATTGTTGCGGCGTGCAACAATACTAACAGGGCTTGGGGGAGAAGAGGGCTCGTGAGAAAAATGGCTAAATCCCGTATGTTCTGCTTCTGAAATTTTAAAATTATAACAGGGCATTTTTGTTCTATGCGTTCGCGACAGGAGTGTCGCGTTCGCGAAGAGCGGAGGCTGGGAAGCATCGCGTTCGTGGTGGGTATGATGCGAACGTGAAGAAGGACGCGTGGGGGGGGGGGGGTAGGGCGAGGGGGT
>NW_017671792.1:134278-205338 GCF_001879085.1 Nicotiana attenuata
TGGAGGGACGGGGGGGGGGGTACTGGAACTACGCGAACGCGGGAAGGGGACCGCGAACGCGAAGGAGGGGGACACCAAGGCAGTGCGAACGCGAGCCTGAGGCCGCGATCGCGAAGAACAAAAAGTCTGTGCAAAATTGCAGAAAAATCTGATCCTTTTTCCTAAGTTCAAAACACCCCGAACCACCTCCGAATCATTCCCGAGCCCTCGGGGCTCCTAACCAAACACACACACTAACTCAAAAACATCTTACAGACTTAACTGAGCGATCAAATCGCTAAAATAACATCATAAACGAGGAATCAAAGCTCAAAATCACCACTTTTCATTCAATTTCTTAAATTTCCAACTTTTGATATTTAGGTTCGAAACACGTCAAGCGACGTCCGATTTCGACCAAATTACACAGAAACATATTAAACCATATATAAGACCTGTACCGGGTGCCGGAACCAAAATACGAGCCCGATACTAACATGTTCTAATCAATTTCCTTTTCAAATTTCCATATTAAATTCCTAAAAATAATTTCACAGAAAAATTCATTTCTCGGGCTCTCGACCTTGGAATTCGACTCCGGGCATATGCCCGAGTCTCATATTTTTTTACAGACCCTCCGGGACCATCCAATCACGGGTCCGGGTCCGTTTACCCAAAATGTTGACCAAAGTCAACTTTATTCATATTAATATCGAAATTCATCATTTTCACACAGAATTCATATTTAAGCTTTCCAGCTACGCGCTCGGACTGCGCACGCAAATCGAGGCAAACCTAAATGAGGTTTTCAAGGCCTCGGAGAAACAGAATGAGTGAGAAAACAGGTGATTTGTTTAAATTTCTTCGTTGTTGGATGGTGGAAGTGAAAAAAGTTGACTTTTTTCATATGGGTTTGGTTTGTTTTTTTTTTGTTTAAATTTCTGTATTTCTCGTAAGCTTCCTTCATGTGGGATTTTGGTTTTGTATTTGTTTGATGGTTAATTCTGTGTGTGTGTTTTGAAGTTAATGAAAAAATGGTACTTTGCATTTCTGAATTATGATTATCTGAAGTACTCATGTAGGTTTGCATTTTAGTATATCTATTTTGTGTTGGTTTCTTTTAAGTCAACGGGAAAAAAGGTTCTTTTCATCTTGTTGTTTCCTTTCTCATGTAGGTTTGCATTTTAGTATATCTATTGATGGGTAATTCTGATTTCTGAGAATTTGAAGTATTGTTTGGGCTTTATACAGCCAAGAACTGAACTATATATTAGTAAATTTATACAGTATTCTTATTTGCCCTGTCGTAGCTTTTGATAGTTAGAGAACATGGATGAAGAAAGTCAAACTTTTTAGGTTCCAATATTTGTTGAATTATCCAGCTTCACATGTTTTCTACCCAAGAATTTATGGGGGGGGGGGGGGCATTTTCTTAATTGTTTCTTATTCTTTTTTTGATTTTTATGGGTCTTGAATTATTATCTAAGAAGGTAAATCGCCTGTATCCTGTCTTTAAGAAAGTCTTAAACTAGTAGGGATCGTCTGTATGAATCGTCTACATTGGAATCGCCTGTACCCATTTTATTAGTACTAAAATATACTGCTTCTTCAAGGAAGATAGAAATTATCAATTATTAGTTCTTTGAACATCAAGTCTCTAACAAGAATTAAAGAACTCTGACAATTATCATCCTTGTTTCAGTTACTGTGCAATTCTCTGACTGAGTTAGGGAAGCTTGAACAATAATGATATACATGAATTCTTTGATTGGGTTTGGGTCTAATTTAAATATAATCAATTGAGTATATGAATCTTGAAAGAGGATCCATTTTTAGTTTTACACAAAAAGAGATAAGACAATTAAATTCTGGTATCTTTGCTTCCTAATTTCTTATTTTGTATCAAAAACTTTAACAATACTGTTATATGGGAAAACTCTTAAAAAAAAGCCCTCATTCTATCTATGTTTGTCTGATAAATATGACAAACAATGTTAACGTCCGTCACTCGTTTATGAAGGATTGTAGTAAAGAAGCTTCCCTCTTTAGTTGCAGTCCAAATTAGGGAAGAGCTAGCTAAAACATACTTGTCCAATTTGTAGATATTTGGTTTCTCATGTAGATGCTCATTTTTTGGTGGAAAAACTAGCTGAAACATACTTGTCCAATTTGTAGATATTTGATTTCTCATGTAGATGCTCATTTTTTTTTGTGTGTGGAAAAACTAGCTGAAACATACAACTTAATCAAAAAATTAGTTGGATAAGTATTGTCATTTTGTGAGAGTGATTCTCTGTGAACAAGTTTGTAATTTAGATTTTATATGTTTATACATGCTGACTTTTTATATTTTTTGCATTGTGCAGAGATATATTTTCATCCAATTACGAGTCCCATAACAAAGCTATTTGTTCTGTTTCAATCTTAGCTCTTGTTGGTTTAACTGGAGCTTCAGTGTTCAAGTTTGAGCAGTTACAATTTGGTGTTGCGACGTTTCCAAGGATTCGGCCAGGCTAATAACAGGAAGCGCGGATCACAGTGCAAAGCTGCGGGATGTCCAAACTGGTACCCAGCTGTTCACATTCAACTTTGATTCCCCTGCTAGGTCTGTTGATTTTTCGATTGGTGATAAGCTCGTAGTGATCACCACTGATCCTTTTATGGGACTGCCATCTGCTATCCATGTCAAACGCATCAGCAGAGATCCCAGTGACCATAAGTTTCTGGAACTCTAAGGGTGATCTTCTGTTATGTCATCTTGTTTAATCGTTGGGTTGTCTTTTTGATAAGTAATCGCAGGAATATATTTGTGTTTGTATAGTATATGTTATCTTTGTTTTCTCTTTTCTTTTTAATGAACTGAATTATTATGAAAGCACTGAGGGGGTTGCTCTAGTGGTAAGCACCCTCCACTTCAAACCAAGAGGTTGTGAGTTCGAGTCACCCCAAAAGCAAGGTGGGGAGTTCTTGGAGGGAAGGATGCCGAGGGTCTATCGGAAATAGTCTCTCTACCCCAGGGTAGGAGTAAGGTCTGCGTACACACTACCCTCCCCAGATCCCACTAGTAGGATTATACTGGGTTGTTGTTGTTGTATCTAAAAGTAGTTTGATTTTTCATTTTTTTATATGTGGCTATTTTTGGTTCCCTCTGAGCAATTTTTTTGTGTGTATATAGAGGTGTGTTCTTTATATTTCCTTAATCTCATGAAGTTTAATCAATATTTCATAAATTAATCTTTAAAAAATAAAAAATTAGAGCTGGTTGTTCGTATTCTCATTTTAGTTTAATTAGGTTCTTGTGTTTTTAGAATAAATAAACTTGGAGTCCTACCCAATTATATATATGTTTTGATTATGTCCAGTCGTCTTGAGCCTCTGCCATAGTTATTTGGATGCCTTGATATAAGGTATATTGTCTCCTTGCCAAAAGACGGCGTTGTTATACTGGCTAATGCAATGCATTTTTCGTTCTTTGGTTCATTAGATTATTTTTCTTATTATAGTGCTTGTTTATGTATTACTATAAAGACTATGCGCGTTGACATGAATTATTTTGATAAATTTTAAGTATTAATTCAACATGAGTAAATTAGTTTTGCATTGAGAAAGTGTATTATAGGCCAAAAAAATATAGTAAAAGCTAGAGTAAAATAATAATGAAGGTCGTTGTTAGTAAGAATTTCACGTCATCAAATCAGAAATATAGTAGTACAACACCTTTCTTGTTATTCTTTCTAAAAGCAATATGCTATATTTTTTCTTGGTAATAATAATATTGTACCGAGATGTAACTTTTCTTACCTTGAATATTAATTTTGGTGATTTGACTATGTTATATAGGATATCCATGGATTATGGTGATAAAAGTTGGATGAATCTCCTAAGATGGATGGATGAGTATATCCGTGGAGTGAGTAATTTTCTTAATGTAGGTTGGTGATGGGGTTTATTCTTTGTTCTAGGATATTTAGGGAAAGACTATAAAAACATATAAGACTATATTCGTATATCGTTCCCTGAACATTCTAAGATAGAGAATAAACTTCATTTCTATTCTTGATCCCATAGGTTCTAATCAAATCATCCCGTTGTTGCTAACTTTTGGCATTCTTATCTTGATCTGATATTCTTGTAACATGCTCTATTTCAATGGATTTTGCTTATTCCTCTCTAAACTACTGCCGGGAAGGGTCAGTAACATATGCTATGTTGTTCTTTTTTAGTAGCTTGCATGTACATTTGATGTCTAAATTTGGTTTTAAATAATGCGTTTATCTGTAAAAGAGTTAGGCTCATGACTAGCATCTTGTATGGATAATCTTTTCTTTTCTTTTTTGTTCCATATATTTTGTCTAGGCATTCAATATCTTTGGGTGTGCTATGAGCATTCTTCAACCGGATTCACTTGAAGGATAATAAATTTATCTATCCTCTTTTGTAGGTGGAGTAGATCAAGAAATAGAAGATGCAGGCAGTGAAGATCTAGACCTTACTTAAGATGAATTTTGAATTGCTATAGATGAATGTTCTAGGAATCTTTTGTTAACAACATTCTGAAACTTACTATCTTGAAATGTATTAAAGTTATGCAGTTGGGGTAGAACATTTGTTTTATGGATATTATTAGCTTGTTGGACAATTTATATTATTAGTAGTTTCATTTTGTGATTTATTTAAATTTTAGTGTTATTATAGTTTATTAATAATAAAAATTTATTTACAACAAGGTCTATATTTCTGTTTTAAATGAGCTGTTACAATAGCCTACCAAAACCGTTGCAATAGGACACAAATGGCGTGCCATTAGAGAATGTAAAGCGTTGCAATAGGTCCATTAAACCGTTCCAAAATGTCATATAAACCGTTCCAATATCCATACATAACCGTAACAATAGCTTTCATAAGTTTTGCATTAGATAATATGGTAACGGTTATGAACCGTTGCATACACAATATAGTAACGGTTTTAAACCGTTCCAATAGAGAAAGGTAAAACCGTTGCGATAGACGTTTCTACAGCAACGGAGATGCAAACTGTTGCAAGAACCGTGTCTATAGCTCTATTGGCACGGGGGCTGATGGAACTGTCACGACCCCAAATACCCCGGTCGTGATGGCGCCTATCACAGAACTAGGCCAGCTGAAACAACACAAACAATATAGAAGATCTTTTGTAAAATTTGTATTTTCTAAAGCAGATTGAGTCTCAAATCTTTCATTTTTTTATATATCAACAGAAATACGTGGAATCAAGTATGTAAATACATCAACCCAGCTCGAATCTGGTGTCACTAGTCATGAGCCACAAAATATACTCAACACTGTCTGCTCAATACAAAATAAGTCTGAAATAGAATAGGAAGGAGGAAGGCAGGGCTGCGAACGTTAGGCAGCTACCTTGCTAACTCCGATGAACCTGCCACCGAGCTCAGAAATATCTGGATCTGCACACAAGGTGCAGGGAGTAATGTGAGTACGCAAACTCAGTAAGTAATAAAAGTAAATAATGGTTGAGTAGTAAAAAATCACGTAAACCACGTCATAACACCACAGTGGATACAGTATGTTTCCAAAACAGGATACAAATCAAATCATCTCATTAAACTCCGATTGTAGTAAAAATCCTTTAAAAATGTCTTTCTAACTGTTTCAATAGAGGTTCAATGTAGTTCAGAGTGAAAAATGATGAAAATCATAATCAGCCCCTCGGGCAAAACATGGTTCGTATACGCCCCTCGGGCAGACATAAAGCATATACATCTCATAACCGAAAAAGTCCAGAGGAAATAACAAAGCCAAATCAGTGATTAAATTATCGAACATCTTGTAAAAATTCAATTTCAGCGAAAGTTGTTCAAAACATTTGTTTAACATTTTCGATAGAGGCTCGGTATAAAGATGCGTGAAATCGATAATTTAATCAACTTATTCAATAGAGACTCACTTTGAGGAGGAGTAAAAACAGTAATTGTACGACCCTAAACCCGGACCCGGTCATGATGGCGCCTCTCGTGAAGACAGGGCTAGCCGACACATTCCCAATTCATTTAAAGCAATCAGAATAATAAATACTAAATCTTTAACAGAATTAAAATTCCAAAATAAGCAGTGAGCAGCGCAATTTGCGGAAACAAAACCAACACAGCCCGACATCGGGGTGTCACCAGTCATGAGCATCTAAAATAATACTACAAGTCGGAAAGTCTACTCCACTACTACATAACTGAATCAGAAAGGAAATAAGATAGAGGGAGAATGCACTGAGCTGCGAATCGCCGGGCAGCTACCTAGTGAATCTCCGAAGATCTGCTGGACAGCTCTCAACCCTCGCTAGCAGGACCTGTAGCGCCCGAATCTGCACACAGGGGTGCAGGGAGTAAAGTGAGTACTCCAACTCAGTGAGTAATAACAATAAATGAAGACTAAGCGATATAAAATCACGCTAAACACAGCAATAAACTATAAGAGGCAGGTTAAAAATCAGTAAAAACAATTAAACAGTGAAATCCCATAAGGCACCTTTTAAGCAGTTAAACAAATAAAGGAAATGCAGCTAGAAAAGGTAAACACATAAGAACCGCCCCTCGGGCAATATGACAAAAGAATCAGCCCCTCGGGCAATATCATAGAACAATACCAGCCCCTCGGGCTATATCTCATATCACAATGGGTACCCATGCTCACTGGGGGTGTACAGACTCCGGGAGGGGCCCCTTACGGCTTAAGCGCAATATCAAGCCATCTCGTGGCATCATAAACAGGCTCTCGGCCTCATATCAATCACAAGCCACCTCGTGGCGTACAATCTCAGGCCCTCAGCCATATTGTCATAATCAGTATATCACCGCTGCGACGTGCAGTCCGACCCAAAATTAACCTCACAATACAGGCCCTCGGCCTTACACAGTCAGAATCTCAAAAGCCCCTCGGGCAACAGTAAACATGATGCTCAGCTCAAAATATCTTTTAAAATATCATTTAAAGTGTTTAAAACAGAGTAACATGACTGAGTTTGGAAAACAGTAAAATATGGCATGACTGAGCACAAGTATGAAATCAAACAATGAGGAAAAATATCAGTAAAGATCCCCTAAGGGTCCAAACAGTTGGCACAAAGCCCAAATATGGCATTTAGTCCAAAATATAATAATATCAAACAACTATCAAATACGCAGTACGACAGTCATTCGGGATGGACTAAGTCACAATCCCCAACGGTTCACGACCCCACGCTCATCATCTAGCGTGTGCGTCACCTCAACATAGTCGAACGCTGTATAATCCGGGGTTTCATGCCCTCAGAACAACATTTAAAATCATTACTCACCTCAACCCGGCCCAAACTCTAGCTCGCAACCCGGCCCAAACTCTAGCTCGCAATGCCTTTGCCCCTCCAATTGGCCTCCGGATGCTCCGAATCTATCAAAATCAGAACGTAATCATCAAAATATGCTAAAGGGACAAAGCCCACTCGAAAATAATCAAAAAACCATGTAAATTCCGAAATTACCAAAACCCGACCCCCGGGCCCACATCTCGGAATTTGATAAATTTTACATCATTAGATTTCTTATCTCCCCACGAGTTCATAAATATCAAAAGTGCCAAAATCCGACCACAAATAGCCCCTCAAAACCTCAAGTCTAGGTCTCCAATGCTAAGCCCTACTTTCCCCACTTCTAACCCTTAAATTCCATTAATTTCAGCCCTAATACGTGAATTAATACAATAGGAACGAGTTTTTAGGTCCAAAATCCTTACCTCAATGAGTTCCCCTGGAAATCCTTCTCCAAATCGCCTCAAAAGCTCCAAGAACCGACTAAGAATGGTGGAATAGTTCTGAAAATCGCGAAGGAAATAACTTATATGTTCTGGTCCAGGGATTTCGCATCTGCGACCAAATTCCAGCTTTTGCGGTGCCGCATTTGCGGTCCTTGAACTGCTTCTGCGGTTTTCACTTAAACCGCCCAACTCCGCATCTACGATGCCTTGCCCGCACCTGCGCCATCGCAGGTGCGGTTCTTCTACCGCTTCTGCGGTCCTTGACAACCTCACCATCTTCCGCTTCTGCGACTCCTATCCGCATCTGCAGGGGTCGCACCTGCGATCCTTCAACCGCAGATGCGGTTATGACAGCAATCAAAAAGGCTTCAGCTCTCAAACTCAATTCCAAACCTTCCGTCAACCATCCGAAATCACCCCGAGGCCCCCGGGACCTCAACCAAAAGCACCAACAAGTCTTATACTACCATTCAAACTTATACCAACCTTCAAAACACCTCAAACAACATCAAAACCACCAAAACACATCGAATTCAAGCCTAAGGTTCTAAAATCTTCCGAATCCCGCTTTTGATCAAAAAATCCAACCAAACCATGTTCGAATGACCTGAAATTTCGCACACACATCCCAAATGACATAAGGAGCTATTGCAACTTTCGGAATTCCATTCCGACCCCTATATCAAAATCTCACCTATCAACCGGAAAACGCCAAAAACTCGATTTCGCCAATTCAAGCCTAAATCTACTCCGGACCTCCAAAACACATTCCGATCACGCTCCTAAGTCCCAAATCATCTCCCGAAGCTATCCGAACCATCGGAGCTCATGTCCGATCCCTCTAACACATAAGTCAATATCCGGTTAACTTTTCCAACTTAAGCTTTCTTAAAAGAGACTAAGTGTCTCAAACCTTCTCAAAACCTTTTCGAACCCGAGCCAACCAACCCGATCACACATAGAACTGATAATTAATGTAATAATAAGCAAAAATGGGGGAAACGGAGCGGTAACTCATGAAATGACCGGCCGGGTCGTTACAGTAAACAAGCCCCTCCGGCCAAACATCACTCATATATATATATAGCCCCTCGGGCAAGCCTCCCAGTCACTCGAAATAAGACAGCACATAAGAGAAAGTAGAACCGGGGTCAAATAACACAGAAGCATCCTTGCGGCAGACTGAGATAATACCTGTAATCACCGCATCTAAAGCAATCGCATCAGGCCTAGTTGGAAGTGCATAGAAGCGGGCCTTACCACCACCGGATCGACCTCCCCCTCTGGGGCGACCCCTAGATGACTGTCCTCCACTCCTAGCTTGCTGGGTGGGTGGTGAAGTGGCTGGGGCTAAGGCTGATGGCTGACCCCTCTGCTGAGATAAACCCCCAAGATGACGAGGACACTGCCTCCACATGTGACCCATCTCTCCACACTCATAGCAACCCCCGGTGCTGGAGACGAGGACCGATAGGAACCCCTAGCACCGGAGTGACTAGCAGACGCACCTGGCATAGAAGAATCCTGAACTGATGGAGCACGGGATGAACCCTGGGCTGGAAGTGCACTGAGTGAGGAATGACCCTGCTGAGAACCATGAGAACCATGACCTGATGATGCCCCACGATAACCTGGGCGAGCTGACTGAGCATGCCTGAACTGACGGCCTCTGCCGTTCTGAAACTGGCCCCTCGAAGGAGCACCCCCCATAACTACCATGACCACGAGGCCTCTTGGCCTCCCTTTCCTCGCGCTCCTGGCGAAGAACTGACTCAATCTCACAAGCAATATCCACAACCTCCTCAAACGTAGCACCTGACACTCTCTCCCTAGTCATGAGAACCCGAAGCTGGTAGGTGAGGCCATCAACAAACCTCCTGATCCTCTCTCTCTCTCTCTCTCCGTAGCAACCAACCAAATAGCATGTCGAGCTAACTCTGAGAACCTCATCTCGTACTGAGTAACAGTCATCTCCCCTGTCGTAACTGCTCGAACTGCCTACGCAGCTTTTCCCTGCGGGACTGTGGGACATACTTCTCCAAAAATAGAGCGGAGAACTGCTGCCAAGTCAGAGGTGCCGAACCAATAGGCCTACGCCTCTCATATTCCTCCCACCAAGTGAAGGCAGCTCCGGTAAACCGAAAGGTCGTGAATGCAACCCCGTTGGTCTCCAGAATACCCGTGGTGCGAAGAATCCTCTGACATCTGTCTAAGAAACCCTGGGCATCCTCGCCCTCAGCACCACTGAAAGTAGGAGGCTGGAGTCTGCCAAACCTCTCCAATCTACGATGCTCGTCCTCTGGCATAACTGGAGCTACGTAACCCTGAGCAGCTGCCACCAGCTGGGCTAGTAGTGCCTCTGGTGTCTGCAATCCCTGAACCACCTGATCGGGTGTGCGGGCGGCGGGAGTCTGAGAGCCTCCCCCTGCCTGAGAAGTGGTTGCGACAGTAGAAACCGCGACCTCCTGAGCAAGACTCGTATACTGTCAAAATCTGGGCCAAAGTCTCCTGAAGCCCCGGAATCACAATGGGCACAGTTGGTGCCTGAGCTGGTGCTGCTGGAGTGTCCACAACTGGGACCTGCTCCTGAACTGGGGCGGCTGGTGGATCTGCAGATGCTTCCCCAGCTGCTGTGTGGGCTGCACCTCTGCCCCTACCAAGGCCTCGACCGCGTCCTCGGCCTCTAGTGGCTCCAGCTGGTGGTACTGGTGGTCGTCCATCCTGACCGGTCGCTCGTGTCCTCACCATCTGTGAGAGAAATAGAATAACAGAAGTTTAGTACTCGGATCAACAGATTCGCACGACAAGAATTTCAAGAATATGGAATTTTCCTAAAGGTTCTGCAGCCTCTCGAGGATAATTACAGACGTCTCCGTACCGATCCGCGAGACTCTACTAAACCTGCTCATGACCCGTGAGACCTATGTAACCTAGGCTCTGATACCAACTTGTCACGACCCTAAGCCCGGACCCGGTCGTGATGGCGCCTCTCGTGAAGACAAGGCTAGCCGACACATTCCCAATTCATTTAAAGCAATAAAATAATAAATACTAAATCTTTAGCAAAATTAAAATCCCAAAATAAACAGTGAACAATGCAATTTGCGGAAACAAAACCAACACAGCTTGACATCGGGGTGTCACCAGTCATGAGCATCTAAAATAATACTACAAGTCGGAAAGTCTACTCTACTACTACATAACTGAATCAGAAAGGAAATAAGATAGAGGGAGAATGCACTGGCTGCGAATCGCCGGCAGCTACCTAGTGAATCTCCGGAAATCTGCTGGACAGCTCTCAACCCTCGCTAGCAGGACCTGTTGCGCCCGAATCTACACACAGGGGTGCAGGGAGTAAAGTGAGTACTCCAAATCAGTGAGTAATAACAATAAATGAAGACTGAGCGATATAAAATCACGGTAAACACAAGAATAAGCTATAAGAGGTAGGATAAAAATCAGTAAAAACAATTAAGTAGTGAAATCCCATAAGGCACCTTTTAAGCACTTAAACAAATAAAGGAAATGCAGCTAGAAAAAGGTAAACACATAAGAACCGCCCCTCGTGCATTATAACAATAGAATCAGCCCCTAGGGCAATATCACAGAACAATACCAGCCCCTCGGGCTATATCTCATATCACCATGGGTACCCGCGCTCACTGGGGGTGTACAGACTCCGGGAGGGCCCCCTTACGGCCCAAGCGCAATATCAAGCCATCTCGTGGCATCATAAACAGATTCTCGGACTCATATCAATCACAAGCCACCTCGTGGCATACAATCTTAGGCCCTCAGCCTTATTATCTTAATCAGTATATCACCGCTGCGGCGTGCAGCCCGACCCAAAATTAACCTCACAATACAGGCCCTCGACCTTACACAGTCAGAATCTCATAAGCCCCTCGGGCAACACTAAACATGATACTCAGCTCAAAATATCTTATAAAATATCATTTAAAGTGTTTAAGACAGAGTAACATGGCTGAGTTTTGAAAGCAGTAAAATATGGCATGATTGAGCACAAGTATGAAATCAAACAGTGAGGAAAAATATCAGTAAAGATCCCCTAAGGGTCCAAACAGTTGGCACGAAGCCCAAATATGGCATTTAGTCCAAAATATAATAATATCAAACAATTAGCTATCAAATACGTAGTACGACAGTCATTCGGGATGGACTAAGTCACAATCCCCAACGGTGCACGACCCCATGCTCGTCATCTAGCGTGTGTGTCACCTCAACATAGCCGAATGCTGTGTAATCCGAGGTTTCATACCCTCAAGACAGCATTTAAAATCATTACTCACCTCAATCTGGCCCAAACTCTAGCTCGCAATGCCTTTGCCCCTCGAATTAGCCTCCGGATGCTCCGAATCTACCAAAATCAGAACGTAATCATCAAAATATGCTAAAGGAACAAAGCCCACTCGAAAATAATCGAAAAACCATGCAAATCCCGAAATTACCAAAACCAGACCCCCGGGCCCACATCTCAGAATTCAATAAATTTTACATCATTAGATTCCTTATCTCCCCACGAGTTCATACATATCAAAAATGCCAAAATCCGACCACAAATGGCCCCTCAAAACCTCAAGTCTAGGTCTCCAATGCTAAGCCCTAGTTTCCCCACTTCTAACCCTTAAATTCCATTAATTTCAGCCCTAATCCGTGAATTAATACAATAGGAACGAGTTCTTAGGTCCAAAATCCTTACCTCAATGAGTTCCCCTTGAAATCCTTCTCCAAATCGTCTCAAAAGCTCCAAGAACCGACTAAGAATGGTGGACTAGTTCTGAAAATCGCGAAGGAAATAACTTATATGTTTTGGTCCAGGGATTTCGCATCTTCCGCTTCTGCGACTCCTAAAGCATCTGCGGGGGTCGCACCTGCGATCCTTCAACCGCAGATGCGGTTATGACAGTAATAAAAAAGGCTTCAGCTCTCAAACTCAATTCCAAACCTTCCGTCAACCATACGAAATCACCCCGAGGCCCCCGGGACCTCAACCAAAAGCACCAACAAGTCTTATACTACCATTCAAACTTATACCAACCTTCAAAACACCTCAAACAACATCAAAACCACCAAAACACATCGAATTCAAGCCTAAGGTTCTAAAATCTTTCGAATTCCGCTTTTGATCAAAAACCAAACCAAACCAAACCACGTCCGAATGACCTGAAATTTTGCACACACACACATCCCAAATGACATAATGGAGCTACTGCAACTTCCGAAATTCCATTTCGATCCCTATATCAAAATCTCACCTATCAACCGGAAAACGCCAAAAACTCGATTCGCCAATTCAAGCCTAAATCTACTCCGGACCTCCAAAACATATTCCGATCACGCTCCTAAGTCCCAAATCATCTTCCGAAGCTATCCGAACCATCGAAACTCACGTCCGAGACCTCTAACACATAAGTCAACATCTGGTTGACTTTTCCAACTTAAGCTTTCTTAAAAGAGACTAAGTGTCTCAAACCTTCTCAAAATCTTCCGAACCCGAGCCAACCGACCCGATCACACATAGAACTAATAATTAAGCAATAAGAAGCAGAAATGGGGGAAACGGAGCGGTAACTCATGAAACGACCGGCCGGGTCGTTACAGTAATTTCATGAAAACAAGCCCCTCCGGCCAAACATCACTCATATATATATTGCCCCTCGGGCAAGCCTCCCAGTCACTCGAAACTCAACTCTCATCAGTCAGTGCTCATGCTCAGCAATCACGCTCAATAGGTACCTTATAATAACCGCTGCGGCGTACAGCTTGATCCATATATATAATCGACTCCGCTCACTGGGGGTGTGCAGACTTCGGAGGGGCTCCTACAGCCCAAGCTCTATATCGCTGTGGCGTGCATCCCGATCCAATATCTATATAACATCGCTGCGGCATGCAGCCCGATCCATAAATATATAATCCTCACCACCAGGACCTCGACCTCTCTTAGACATCAACCTCACAATCAGACCCTCGGTCCCTCTCAGTCATTAGCTTCACAAGCCACTCGGGCTATCAGTAAAATATGGTGCTCAGCCCAAAATATTATTTTATGCATAAAAACAGAGTAATAGAGACTGAGTTATGAAATCAGTAAAAACGTAGCATGACTGAGTGTAGATATTAAACCAAAACCGTGAGGAAACAGTAGAAAAAAGCCCCTAAGGGTCCAAACTGTTGGCACAAGGCCCAGATATGGCATTCAACCCAAAACATAGTAATATTTTCCAAAACACAATGATATCAAACAATTTCAATCAAATACTCGACTTAACAGTCGCACGGGACGGACCAATTCACAACCCCCAACAGTGCCCGACCCCATGCTCGTCATCTAGCATGTGTGTTACCTCAAAGTAGCACAACGATGTGAAATCCGGGGTTTCATACCCTCATGACAACATTTACAATCATTACTTACCTCAATCCGGACGAAACCGCGATGACCTTGCCGCTTGACTCGGCCTCAAATCACCTCGAATCTATCCAAAATTAGAATCATAACATCAATATACGCTAAGAGAACAAAGCCCACGCGAAAATAATCAAATTAACTCAAAAATCCCGATATTTGTCAAACCTGACCCCGGGCCCACGTCTCGGAATCCGATAAAACTTTCATCAATAGAATCCTTATCCTCTCACGAGTCCATACATACCAAGAACATCAAAATCGGACCTCAAATGATCCCTCAAATCCCCAATTTTTTTACCTCTCCAATTTCAAGCCCTAACTTCCCAATTTTCACCTTTAATACCATTAATTTCATGCTTAAACAATTGAAAATCAACATAGAATCGAGTTTTAGGTTCAAAAACCTTACTTCCAAGTGTTTTCCTTCAAATCCCTCTTCAATCTCTCTCAAAAAGCTTTAAGGCCGAGCAAAAATGGTGAGAAATGGCCTAAAAATCGCGAAGGCAAGAATTTATATGTTCTGCCCAGGGGTTCTGCATCTGCGGTCCAATACCACACCTGCGACCCCCGCACCTGCGATAAAAATCCGCCTCCGCAAAATTTTACTTAAACTCCTTATCTGCACCTGCGATCAAGCCACCGCATCTGCGGGCTCGCAGGTGCGCAATGACTTCCGCATCTGCAGTGCATGCCCAACCAACTGGCCTTCGCTCCTGTGATCAAAATACCGCTTCTGCGGCTCGCACCTGCGGTCCCCAATCCGCAGGTGCGGTTATGACAGAAACTGAGCAGCTTCAGCTGCAAACTCTCACTTCCAAACTTCCCGATAACCATCCGAAATCCTCCCGAGGCCCCCGGGCCTCAACCAAAATTACGAACAAGTCATATACCACTATTTAAACTTGTACCAATCCTCGAAGCACTCAAAATAACATCGAATCATCAAAACACCCTCGGATTCAAGCCTAGGGATTCCAAAACTTCCAAATTCCGCATTCGATCAAAAAGTCTATCAAACCTTGTCCGAATGACCTGAAATTTTGTACACACGTCACAATTGACACATCGAACCTACTCCAATTTCTGGAATTCCATTCCGACCCCGATATCAAAATTTCCACTACCAACCGGAAACGCCATAATTCCAATTTCGCCAATTCAAGCCTAAGTCTATCACGGACCTCTAAATTACATTCCGATCACGATCCTAAGTCCTAAATCACCTAACGGAGCTAACCAAATCATAAAAATCCAAATCCGAGATCATATACTAAAAAGTCAAAACTTGGTCAAATCTTTCAAATTTAGAGCTTCAAGCTGAGAATCATTCTTCCATATTTATTCCGATTAACCTGAAAACCAAAACCGACGATTTACATGAGTCATAATACATCTTACAGGGCTAGTCATGCCCGAGAACTGGTGAGAAAAGTACAAATGCTCAAAAAGACCGGTCGGGTCGTTACATCCTCCCCTACTTAAACATACGTTCGTCCTCGAACGTGCCCAAAGTTGTTCCAAAAGCCAACAAATCGCTGAGTAACCTTACCATGCACATACCCTGGGGTGATCCCACGTCAACCTATCTCATATAGGTCCAATATCACAATGCAACTGAAATTTCACAATTCAACCAAGCCCATGAACCTTAGACCCAAATTTCCATTTTTGAACTTATCTATAAGATCAGAATCTCTCATCTATACGCTGTATAAGTCTGAACAAGCTGTGTCAAACCATATCCTTAACCCAAGATGTAATCACATGATATACTGCATAATTCAACCACTCGTAGCGATAACTTCTGATCATAGCAGCTGCTCAAATAACCCAGTACCGGTAATAAACTTCTTATCAAGAAGAGCCTCATTCCAACACTTTCGTATACTGCCAATGATGAATGAAACCCGCAGAAAGTCATAACCATTCCTCAGATCAACCATTCAAGAAGCTCCATCTCCTTTGGCAAGGATCATAGTAAATTTCTAATCCAAATCCCAATATTATCCTTCCAACATGCTGAAACCGAATCCGAAAGTATTCATTCGGGGTTCAATGTCCTCATCTCATCCACCACGACTACTCGGGTGACATGACACATCAATACGATCTAAAGCCACAATCCGTGCACCAAAAAAAGCAACAACCCAAATGTACTCAAATCATGGGGAATGACTCAAATGAGAGAATTGTACCGCAAGCGCACCAGTACCCCACAACACAATGCTGATAAACCATCACATGTCACGCCCCGAACCTGGGCCTGGACGTAACACGACACTCGGTGCCTGACTACATGTAACCGAGCGAACCAACTGGCTGGCTGAATCAACATGTGGTATCATAACATACTGAATGCGGAAGATAAACTAACACATGCTGATATACTGAAAGTCTGGATGATATAAATCAAAGTGCGGAAATACTAAAATAATTGTGAAACATATTTGTAGCCAACATACCTTAATATGAAAAGCCTGTGACTCTGTCTAACTGTTAGTCTAGTCTATGAAGCCTCTATTGAAGTACTAAAAATACTGACTGTCTGAAAATACTGAAGACTGTAAGGTAATGATAATGCCCCGAAAGAACTGGGATCACCAAATAGCCGGTACAAGAATCCTAGCGCTCTGAATCATCAACCTGTAAATCATTACCTGCATCGTGAGATGCAGGCCCCGGGCAAAAGGGACGTCAGTACATTTGAATTGCAATGGTATGTAAAGCAACTGAAAGAAAGAATTATAAATGTTGAAACTGAAACTGAGCTGATAATTGAGAATCGATAATTGATACTGAAATGATAACTATTGAAACAGAAATTGAAACGATAACTGATAGCTGATAACCGATAACTAAAACGATAACTGATAATTGATAACTGAAATGATAACTGAACCGATAACTAATAATTGATAACTAAAAATGATAACTGATAACTTAACTGATAACTGACAACTGAACTGATAACTGGTAACTGAAATGATAATGGATAACTGAACTGAACAAAGGAAGTAAGAATATGAATACTCCCTCTTCTGAATGACGAACAACCTGTTTATCTGAATATTAAACTGCAGCCTCAAGCCCAATATATATGTGCACAACTGTGGCCTCGGGCCCAAGTATACGTATACATAACTGCGACCTCAGGTCCAAAATGCATAAAGCATAAACTGCGGCCTCAGGCCCAAATACAGGTGTTCAACATTCAGGAACTGAGAATTAAACTGCAATACATAATAATGAAACACTAAATCACACTGAGTTTCATGATACTGGAATACTGGATCACATCGAGTTACATAATACTGGAATACTGAATGGGACTAGACTGAGACATGTATTCTTGAACTGATTATGAACACTGAAACTTCAACTGTTTATGGCATACTGAGTAATCTATACTAAGACTCGGGGGCATCAAACCCAAGCCTATATTGAATACGAACTGAGCTCACAACGTTCAGAATGTAAGTGGTGAACGAGTTATGAAGCTATAGAATAGAAGTTCTGCAACTATTCAAGGAACTAGGCTAAACTATATTTCTGAGGCAATTAGTAACGTCGTAAAAGAAACGTAGTGTAGGGAGAATCATTAACATTCCCAAACATAGAGAGTTAGCCTCATATTCCTTAACTTCCTGCTCTTGAGCATAATACAACATTCGCCAACCCATTCAACTTTAATCTATATCAATACAAGTCAAAGGGATTCCAAATTAGCAACAATAGTCATGTTATGGTCACTTAGGCATTTTATCAAACACTCGGTGGCATAAAGCTTCATAGCCCTTATTAATGGTGTCTCTACACCCAATAACCCATTCTCTTGCTCCTAGATAAATTCTAAAGTCTCAAATGGTTATAATCAACATTATTCTTTATCACCCATAAGGTAAACAACACCCTTAACCAACAATCAACAATCAATAACGCAAACCTATTACCGTTCATGCTTTTCTATCAAACCCATCAACACATATCTCATGAACAAGAGTCTATAATCATTAATTCAATTATAGAATCAATTAGAGGGTGAAGATATTACCTTTTGACGTTCAATCTTCTTGAATTCGAGTTCTAGTATTTCTTCTCTCAATAATGGTGTCCCAATCGAATATCTAATGATATAGAGGGTTTACCCATGTTAATAAGATGTTGGAAAATTGAAATTAACTTAGAATCACCATTAGAACTTATCTTGGGTGGTGGAAGGGCCTTAATGAGTTAGGTTTTTGAGAGTTTTCCTTTATAGAGCAAGTTCTTATGTTTTGGGGCTGTGGGGGACGAAATGAGGCTAAAAAAATGACTTCCCAAGTCATCCACCGCGTCCCGGTTGGTGCGACCGCGGTCCCGACCGCGGTAAATCGCTGGGACACTGCCTCACCACCGCGGTCGCGGTGAAAACGCGACAGGACCGCGGTGGTTACACATCATTTTGTAAAACGGGCATAACTTTTTGTACAGAGCTCCGTTTGGGCTCCACAATATATCGTTGGAAAGCTATTTCAAAGTCCTAAAACTTACTTTGTATTTTCCCAAACTCCTTACAAAGTTTCACTAATACCTGCTGGAAGATAGACCTTCTACAAACTTAGTCGATTTTGTCAAATCTTATGCACCTCACTTTCCATCTTGATCTTGAAACAACTATTCTCACCCATAATCATCCCGATGGAACTTCACATGTCCAAAATATAACCTTACTACTCTTTTGACTCATTCATACCTAAGCCGAATGTACGGGGTGTTACATTATCTCCCCCTTGGGATCATTCGTCCTCGAATGATTGTCTTAACTGTAACTTCTACTAACTCTGGACCTTAAACGAGTCTGGTGCAAACATGAACTTTTATTAACACTTGCATACTAAACTGAATGAATACATGATTACTAAATTGTTGATATGCTGAACTTAATGACTGCTGCATTGACTGAATATTGGTCTGCCATGGATACATGAATACAGAACTAACATGGATATTCGAATATTGAACTGGCACGAATATTTGAGAATTGAACTAATATCAATATCAGAGTACTAAGCTGGCATGAATATCTAAGTATTGGACTGACATGAGTAGCTGAGTAATGAACTGACTCGAATATCTGAGTATTGAACTGACATGAGTATCTGACTATTGAACTGACATGAGTATCTGAGTACTGAACTGACATGAGTGTTTGAGTACTGAACTGGCATGAGTATCTGAGTACTGAACTGACGTGAGTATTTGAGTACTGAACTGACATGAGTATCTGAGTACTGAACTGACATGAGTATTTGAGTGCTGGAAACTTGAATGTTATAACATGACACGTGAAATACTGGATGTACCACCATTAATTTTGGTGGCAACTCTAACTCATAAGCTAATTGACCGATCCTTCGCAAGATTCTATATGGCCAAATATAGTAGGGACTATGCTTTCCCTTCTTCCCAAATCTCATAATACCTTTCATAGGCGAAACTTTTTGAAACACCCAATCACCAACTTGAACCAACCAATTGGCGATCTACACCTTCTCCCATACAGAGCCTCGCACGGTGCCATCTTAGTACTGAAATGGTAGGTGTTATTATTAGCAAGGTCAATGAGAGGTATGTGATCATCCCAATTACTTTTAACATCAAGGACATATCCTCAACTGTTTAAATAAAATGCTCTGCCTGGCTATAAAGTTTACGACGTTCTCTTTTTCATGTCGTTCAACCAATAAATCTCCTTGGTCATGATGCATATTTGGGAACCTGGATGGTAAGAATACCTAGAATTATGGGCTTCTAACATGATCTTCCCTCTTTAAGTCCATCTATGTCTGGGACACACAATTTGTCCTAGTACCTCAAAGTACCATCATCTCCCCCTTATTCAAAAGCCATCGTCTTATACTTGTGAATCTCCTCTTTCAACTGCAACACGTAGGGATAATCAAATTGTTTCTCCTTCTCAACGGCTACTAAGGGGAACAAGTCTTGTTCTAGACAACAACTCCATCATCTTTAGAGTCCGAAGTCGAACTCCTATCTTGGCTGGTGAACTTCTTTTACTAGAGTTCTCTTATCTACCTCAATCATGAGTTATACTTCCCACACTTTATCTTCTTAAGAACTTCCTGAAAACACTTATAGAATTGTTATGAGAATTGTCTTTAACCAGTACTACGAAGACTAGAGTCTCGTGCAATGGCACTACCCTCGTGATACATAACTGGGCATGATTTCATATCTTTCTATGATCACTTTATCATCAATAACTAAACTCGGTGATCATTCTACTCACTTTGTTTTTCTTACACATGCTAGACATAATCCGTGTGATAATTATACAATTTTCCCTCATTACCGAACTGATTTTCTTTTTCATATCCCATGCTACTATTCGAGTTTCAGATCTCCAACTGGACTTACAGAAAATTTTCACATCACTCCTTAGACCAAAGGTCTTATACTTGAGGATCCTTCTCTTTTTGCTGGGATCCAAATAACTTTCCTTATTCTCTGCAATTCTTTGCACTCTACGTCAATGACGACTCATCTTCCAACTTACTTCTGAGAAATCTTTCTTACTAGGAAAAGCTAAATTATTCACTTAACGGAAAGCTAATGTATTCACAATTATCATATACAATCTTAATAATTTAACTCTGCTCACACTGTCAATCTTGGAGAAACCACATTTCGATAATTCCTAAGGCTATTCTTCTATAGTTTTCTCTCTTATTGCTAGCTTATTATCTTTCCCACTAACATTGTACTTCAGTTTAACATAAACTCTTTGGGTTCTAACACACGTTCGGTATTTCAAACTATTATCCACTCACTAGAGTTAACCTGGCTATGTGAATCAAATTGCACCTCTACTAGCTCTGCTGAAAGTGCTAATTCACTGTATCAACTCAAAACTTACTTACTATTCTTTTACTAACCACCTTATCTGATAAATCACTTTATGCACCATCCAGTGAGTCTTGGGTCTTAATCCCTATAACATGCGAAGATTTTTCTATAATCACTGTTACTTAAATTTTCTTTGAGAACCCATATACATCACAGTATACTCACAAGTCGCTAGAAATTTTGATACACTAAAAATTGGATATTTGGTAAACATATAACTGAATACTGGCATACTGAATAACCACAAATTTTCTAACTGAAAGACTGTATAACTGGTAACTGAGGTAAACTAATAGCCATAAGACATGATAACTGCTTTTGTACTTTCTGCTAAGGTCATGCTCGAATCTGTACTACTATCCATTGCATCCCACCTTTAACATCCTCTAAGTCTCATATTTACTAACCTGTACTCCATAATTATACCCCAATGGGCAATTATCCTCTCTAGAACCTTAGGTTTCTCCTTCACGTCACTTGGGCATCCAATACGTTTGGAATTCGATAGGAAGAGAAGGTTAACTATTGCTTTAAGCTTCGTGGCACGATCTAGAGTAGAAAAAAGTGAAACAATCCTGAATGTCTTGGTAGTTAACCGTTTATATGAGTGGACGACGCACACATATATAAAGGAAACTCCACTAGACACGGCTTCATAGACTCCCTAGGACTCTTGAACCTAGTAATCCGATACCAAGCATTATCACGCCCCGAACCTGGTCCTGGACGTAATACAGTACTCGGTGCCTGACTACATGTGACCGAGCGAACCGACTGGCTGGCTGAATCAACATGTGGTATCATAACATACTGAATGCGGAAGATAAACTAACACATGCTGATATACTGAAAGTCTGGATGATATAAATCAAAGTGCGGAAATACTAATACAATTCTGAAACATATTTGTAGCCAACATAGCTTAATATGAAAAGCCTGTGACTCTGTCTAACTGTTACTCTAGTCTATGAAGCCTCTAAAGAAGTACTAAAAATACTGACTGTCTGAAAATACTGAAGACTGTAAGGTAATGATAATGCCCCGAAAGAACTGGGGATCACCAAATAGCTGGTACAAGAATCCTAGCGCTCTGAATCATCAACCTGTAAATCATTACCTGCATCGTGAGATGCAGGCCCCGGGCAAAAGGGATGTCAGTACATTTGAATTGTAATGGTATGTAAAGCAACTGAAAGAAAGAATTATAAATGATGAAACTGAAATTGAGCTGATAATTGAGAATCGATAATAGATACTGAAATGATAACTATTGAAACAGAAACTGAAACGATAACTGATAGTTGATAACCGATAACTAAAATGATAACTGATAATTGATAACTGAAATGATAATTGAACCGATAACTGATAATTGATAACTAAAATGATAACTGAACTGATAACTGACAACTGAACTGATAACTGGTAGCTGAAATGATAACTGATAACTGAACTGAACAAAGGAAGTAAGGATATGAATACTCCCTCTTCTGAATGATGAACAACCTGTTTATCTGAATATTAAACTGCGGCCTCAGGCCCAATATATATGTGCACAACTGCAGCCTCGGGCCCAAGTATACGTATACATAACTGCGACCTCAGGTCCAAAATGCATAAAGCATAAACTGCGGCCTCAGGCCCAAATACAAGTGTTCAACATTCAGGAACTGAGAACTAAGGTGCAATACATAATAATGAAATACCGAATTACACTAAGTTACATGATACTGGAATACTGGATCACGCTGAGTTACATAACACTGGAATACTGAATGGGACTAGACTGAGACATGTATTCTTGAACTGATTATGAACACTGAAACTTCAACTGTTTATGGCATACTGAGTAATCTATACTAAGACTCGAGGGCATCAAACCCAAGACTATATTGAATACGAACTGAGCTCACAACGTTCAGAATGAAAGTGGTGAACGAGTTATGAGGCTAGAGAATAGAAGTTCTGCAACTATTCAAGGAACTAGGCTAAACTATATTTCTGAGGCAATTAGTAACGTCGTAAAAGAAACGTAGTGTAGGGAGAATCATTAACATTCCCAAACATAGAGAGTTAGCCTCACATACCTTAACTTCCTGCTCTTGAGCATAATACAAAATTCTCCAACCCTTTCAACTTTAATCTATATCAATACAAGTCAAAGGGATTCCAAATTAGCAACAATAGTCATGTTTTGGTCACTTAGGCATTTTATCAAACACTCGGTGGCATAAAGCTTCATAGCCCTTATTAATGGTGTCTCTACACCCAATAACCCATTCTATTGCTCCTAGATAAATTCTAAAGTCTCAAATGGTTATAATCAACATTATTCTTTATCACCCATAAGGTAAACAGCACCCTTAACCAACAATCAACAATCAATAACGCAAACCTATTACCGTTCATGCTTTTCTATCAAACCCATCAACTCATATCTCATGAACTAGAGTCTATCATCATTAATTCAATTATAGAATCAATTAGAGGGTGAAGATATTACCTTTTTGACGTTCAATCTTCTTGAATTCGAGTTCTAGGGTTTCTTCTCTCAACAATGGTGTCCCAATCGAATATCTAATGATATGGAGGGTTTACCCATGTTAATAAGATATTGGGAAATTGAAATTAACATAGAATCACCATTAGAACTTACCTTGGGTGGTGGAAGGGCCCTTAAGGAGTTAGGTTTTTCAGAGTTTTCCTTTCTAGAGCAAGTTTTTATGTTTTGGGGCTGTGGGGGACGAAATAAGGCTAAAAAAACAACTTCCCAAGTCATCCACCGCGTCCCGGTTGGTGCGACCATGGTCCCGACCGTGGTAAATCGCTTGGACACTGCCTCACCACCGCGGTCGGGGTGAAAACGCGGCAGGACCGCGGTGGTTACACATCATTCTGTAAAACGGGCATAACCTTTTGTACAGAGCTCCGTTTGGGATCCAAAATATATCGTTGGAAAGCTATTTCAAAGGCCTACAACTTTCATGCTTTGTGTTTTCCCAAACTCGTTACACATTTTCACTAATACCTGCTGGAAGATTGACTTTCTGCAAACTTAGTCGATTTCTTCAAATCTTATGCACCTCACTTTCCATCTTGATCTTGAAACAACTATTCTTACCCATAATCATCCCGATGGAACTTCACATGTCCAAAATATAACCTTACTACTCCTTTGACTCATTCATAACTAAGCCGAATGTACGGGGTGTTACATTATCTCCCCCTTGGGATCATTCGTCCTCGAATGATTGTCTTGAGAGTAACTTCTGCTAACTCCGGACCTTAAACGAGTCTGGTGCAAACATGAACTTTTATTAACACTTGCATACTAAACTGAATGAATACATGATTACTAAACTGTTGATATGCTGAACTTAATGACTGCTGCATTGACTGAATATTGGTCTGCCATGGATACATGAATACAGAACTAACATGGATATTCGAATATTGAACTGGCACGAATATTTGAGAATTGAACTAACATCAGTATCAGAGTACTAAGCTGGCAGGAATATCTAAGTATTGGACTGAAATTAGTAGCTGAGTATTAAACTGACTCGAATATCTGAGTATTGAACTAACATGAGTATCTGAGTACTGAACTGGCATGAGTATCTGAGTACTGAACTGACATGAGTGTTTGAGTACTGAACTGGCATGAGTATCTGAGTACCGAACTGACGTGAGTATTTGAGTACTGAACTGGCATGAGTATCTAAGTACTGAACTGACATGAGTATTTGAGTGCTGGAAACTTGAATGTTATAACATGACACGTGAAATACTGGTTGTACCACCACTAATTCTGGTGGCAACTCCAACTCATAAGCTAATTGACCGATCATTCGCCAGATTCTATATGGCCCAATATAGTAGGGACTATGCTTTCCCTTCTTCCCAAATCTCATAATGCCTTTCATAGGCAAAACTTTCAGAAACACCCAATCACCAACTTGAACCAACCAATTGGCGATCTACACCTTCTCCCATACAGAGCCTCGCACGGTGCTATCTTGGTACTGAAATGGTAGGTGTTATTATTAGCAAGGTCAATGAGAGGTATGTGATCATCCCAATTACTTTTAACATCAAGGACATATCCTCAACTGTTTAAATAAAATGCTCTGCCTGGCCATAAAGTCTACGACGTTCTTTTTCATGTCGTTCAACCAATAAATCTCCTTGGTCATGATGCATATTTGGGAACCTGGATGGAAAGAATACCTAGAGTTATGGGCTTCTAACATGATCTTCCCTCTTTAAGACCATCTATGTCTGGGACACACAATCTGTCCTAGTACCTCAAAGCACCATCATCTCCCCCTTATTCAAAAGCCATCGTCTTATACTTGTGAATCTCCTGTTTCAACTGCAACACGTAGGGATCATCAAATTGTTTCTCCTTCTCAACGGCTACTAAGGGGGAACAAGTCCTGTTCTAGAAAACAATTCCGTCATCTTTAGAGTTCGAAGTCGAACTCCGATCTTGGCTGGTGAACTTCTTTTACCAGAGTTCTCTTATCTACCTCAATCATGAGTTATACTTCCCACACTTTATCTTCTTAAGAACTTCCTGAAAACACTTATAGAATTGTTGTGAGCTAAGTATTTAACCAGTACTCCGAAGACTAGAGTCTCGTGCAATGGCACTACCCTCGTGATACATAACTGGGCATGATTTTATTGCTTTCTATGATCACTTTATCATCAATAACTAGACTCGGTGATCATTCTACTCACTTTGTTTTTCTTACACATGCTAGACATAATCCGTGTGGTAATTATACAATTTTCCCTCATTACCGAACTGATTTTTTTTTCATATCCCATGCTACTATTCGAGTTTCAGATCTCCAATTGGACTTACTGAAAATTTTCACATCACCCCTTAGACCAAAGGTCTTATACTTGTGGATCCTTCTCTTTTTGCTGGGATCCAAATAACTTTCCTTATTCTCTGCAATTCTTTGTACTCTACGTCAATGACGACTCATCTTCCAACTTACTTCTGAGAAATCTTTCTTACTAGGAAAAACTAAATTATTCACTTAACGGAAAGCTAATTTATTCACAACTATCATATACAATCTTAATAATTTAACTTTTCTCACACTGTCAATCTTGGAGAAACCACATTTCGATAATTCCTAAGGCTATTCTTCTATAGTTTGCTCTCTTATTGCTAGCTGGTTATCTTTGCCACTAACATTGTACTTCGGTTTAACATAAACTCTTTGGTTTCTAACACACGTTCGGTATTTCAAACTGTTATCCACTCACTAGAGTTAACCTGGCTATGTGAATTAAATTGTACCTCTACTAGCTCTGCTGAAAGTGCTAATTCACTGTATCAACTCAAAACTTACTTACTATTCTTTTACTAACCACCTGCTACCATCATGTTTTCTTGCTCTGCTTTGAATAACTAAAGTGAAGCATAAGGTTATTCTAACTTCCCTCACCATCCGACCCTGTTCTACGGTCGCATACTATCCCTTTTGTTTTCTTCTAACTATGTGCATGGATCACACTTAGGGAATTCATTTGCCTTAAATGAAATCGGGATATCTAACCCCAAATTTTCTATACAATACCAAATCATATCATACTATAAACATCCCGGGTAATCATTTAGTCACATAACCTAAGGGGGAACTGTCTTATCTTTTATCTTACATCAATAGCTGCTTCTTATAGTAACTTACTAACGTGGTACTTCTAGTTCTGCTTTGAATAAATATGAACAACTTAAAATCATTCCCTAAAATTCAATGTTGCCTGCTCTTGGTTCTCATTTCGTACATCATATTATTCTTAGCTATATTTCCCTTAGGCTCTTTTCTGTCCAAAACTATAGTGATCAATTCTATGCCCGCTGCGATTGAATTCTTAACATGATACACCGTGGGGTCTGACATACGGATACACTGCCATACTTATCTGATAAATCACTTTATGCACCATCCAGTGAGTCTTGGGTCTTAATCCCTAAAACATGCGAAGATTTTTCTATAATCACTGTTACTTACATTTTCTTTGAGAACCCATATGCATCACAGTATACTCACAAGTCACTAAAAATTTTGATACACTAAAAATTGGATATTTGGTAAACATATAACTGAATACTGGCGTACTGAATAACCATAAATTTTCTAACTGAAAGACTGTATAACTGGTAACTAAGGTAAACTAATAGCCATAAGACATGATAACTGCTTTTGTACTTTCTGCTAAGGTCATGCTCGAATCTGTACTACTATCCATTGCATCCCACCTTTAACATCCTCTAAGTCTCATATTTACTAACCTGTACTTCATAATTATACCCCAATGGGAAATTATCCTCTCTAGGACCTTAGGTTTCTCCTGCGCGTCGCTTGGGCATCCAATACGTTTGGAATTCGATAGGAGAAGGTTAACTATTGCTCTAAGCTTCGTGGCACGATCTAGAGTAGAAAGAAGTGAAACAATCCTGAATGTCTTGGTAGTTAACTATTTATATGAGTGGCCGGCACATATATATAAAGGAAACTCCACTAGACACGGCTTCATAGACTCCTTATGACTCTTGAACCCAGTGCTCTGACACCAAGCTTTGTCACGCCCCGAACCTGGGCCTGGACGTAATACGGTACTCGGTGCCTGACTACATGTGACCGAGCGAACCAACTGGCTGGCTGAATCAACATGTGGTATCATAACATATTGAATGCGGAAGTTAAACTAACACATGCTGATATACTGAAAGTCTAGATGATATAAATCAAAGTGCGGAAATACTAATACAACTCTGAAACATATTTGTAGCCAACATAGCTTAATATGAAAAGCCTGTGACTTTGTCTAACTGTTACTCTAGTCTATGAAGCCTCTAATGAAGTACTAAAAATACTGACTGTTTGAAAATACTGAAGACTGTAAGGTAATGATAATGCCCCGAAAGAACTGGGGATCACCAAATAGCTGGTACAAGAATCCTAGCGCTCTGAATCATCAACCTGTAAATCATTACCTGCATCGTGAGATGCAGGCCCCGGGCAAAAGGGACGTCAGTACATTTGAATTGCAATGGTATGTAAAGCAACTGAAAGAAAGAATTATAAATGCTGAAACTGAAACTGAGCTGATAATTGAGAATCGATAATTGATACTGAAATGATAACTATTGTAACAGAAACTGAAACGATAACTGATAGCTGATAACTGATAACTAAAATGATAACTGATAATTGATAACTGAAATGATAACTGAACCGATAACTGATAATTGATAACTAAAATGATAACTGATAACTGAACTGATAACTGACAACTGAACTGATAACTAGTAATTGAAATGATAACTGATAACTAAACTGAACAAAGGAAGTAAGGATATGAATACTCCCTCTTCTGAATGATGAACAACCTGTTTATCTGAATATTAAACTGCGGCCTCAGGCCCAATATATATGTGCACAACTGCGGCCTCGGGCCCAAGTATACGTATACATAACTGCAACCTCAGGTCCAAAATGCATAAAGCATAAACTGCGGCCTCAGACCCAAATACAGGTGTTCAACATTCAGGAACTGAGCATTAAATTGCAATACATAATAATGAAATACTGAATCACACTGAGTTACATGATACTGGAATACTGGATCACACTGAGTTACATAATACTGGAATACTGAATGGGACTAGACTGAGACATGTATTCTTGAACTGATTATGAACACTGAAACTTCAACTGTTTATGGCATACTGAGTAATCTATACTAAGACTCGGGGGCATCAAATCCAAGCCTATATTGAATACGAACTGAGCTCACAACGTTCAGAATGAAAGTGGTGAACGAGTTATGAAGCTAGAGAATAGAAGTTCTGCAAGTATTCAAGGAACTAGGCTAAACTATATTTCTGAGGCAATTAGTAACGTCGTAAAAGAAACGTAGTGTAGGGAGAATCATTAACATTCCCAAACATAGAGAGTTAGCCTCACTTACCTTAACTTCCTGCTCTTGAGCATAATACAACATTCGCCAACCCTTTCAACTTTAATCTATATCAATACAAGTCAAAGGGATTCCATATTAGCAACAATAATCATGTTTTGGTCACTTAGGCATTTTATCAAACACTCGGTGGCATAAAGCTTCATAGCCCTTATTAATGGTGTCTCTACACCCAATAACCCATTCTCTTGCTCCTAGATAAATTCTAAAGTCTCAAATGATTATAATCAACATTATTCTTTATCACCCATAAGGTAAACAACACCCTTAAACAACAATCAACAATCAATAACCCAAACCTATTATCGTTCATGCTTTTCTATCAAACCCATCAACTCATATCTCATGAACTAGAGTCTGTAATCATTAATTCAATTATAGAATCAATTAGAGGGTGAAGATATTACCTTTTTGACGCTCAATCTTCTTGAATTCGAGTTCTAGTGTTTCTTCTCTCAACAATGGTGTCCCAATCGAATATCTAATGATATGGAGGGTTTACCCATATTAATAAGATGTTGGGAAACTGAAATTATCTTAGAATCACCATTAGAACTTACCTTGGGTGGTGGAAGGGCCCTTAAGGAGTTAGGTTTTTGAGAGTTTTCCTTTCTACAGCAAGTTTTTATGTTTTGGAGCTGTGGGGGATGAAATAAGGCTAAGAAAATGACTTCCCAAGTCATCCACCGCGTCCCGGTTGGCGTGACCGCGCTTCCGACCGTGGTAAATCGCTGGGACACTGCCTCACCACCGCGGTCGCGGTGAAAATGCAGCAGGACCGCGGTGGTTACACACCATTCTATAAAACGGGCATAAGTTTTTGTACAGAGCTCCGTTTGGGCCCCACAATATATAGTTGGAAAGCTATTTCAATGGCCTACAACTTTCATGCTTTCTGTTTTCCCAAATTCCTTACACGTTGTCACTAAAACCTGCTGGAAGACAGACCTTCTGCAAACTTAGTCGATTTTGTCAAATCTTATGCATCTCACTTTCCATCTTGATTTTGAAACAACTATTCTCACCCATATTCATCCCGATGGAACTTCACATGTCCAAAATATAACCTTACTACTCGTTTGACTCATTCATACCTAAGACGAATGTACGGGGTGTTACATCACACATCGTAGAACCAGAACACACGATCTAACCCGAGGGATCATACCTCCATATAACTTCACCGCAATGCGCGACCCTATCCAAACACCGGTTCACATGAGACACCCCAAGTCACCATGCTCAGAATCATCAACTAAGCGCAATTCGATGCCTAGCACCCAAAAGTGAATCATCATAACCCTGGAGAAGCAAATGACGCAATGCCATACCCGTCCGAAAGATCATATCCTATGCGTAACAAATCATGCAACACCCAAATACCCGTCTCATTCAAATCCCACTATAAAGCCCAACGGAACTGCACCATATGTGCATATACCCAACAGAATCACAATCCCCTCGTAACAGGAGAGTAACTCATAGATCACTCCAGAACACGAATAATCTCAACAACAATCGAATGGCACATCTCCCAACAATAGTAGTTCGGAGTCAAAAAATCTGACTCGATGCAGAACGCACATCCATATTGACCTACCAATGGACCCCAAATTAACTCTGGTCACCCACAATGGATAAACAACTCTCCGAAAGTTCACAATGACTGAATCGTAGCACATACTATCATCTGACTAGCTTGCCCACATCTTCACAGTCCATAACCACGAAATAACCTGTTTATGAGAACTCCCAGTCTCCAAATCCATAAAGCACACAAATCATCATATCCGATCCCAACTCTACCGCCCGAATATCTAAACATCCCTAATACTAGATCATCCCACTAGGGTACTTCTAAAATTCTCCTTTACCGCCAAGCAAACTTTGAATATCAGCAGTTGATCAGACAAGATATTACCGCAATACCGATGAAGCACCCATAACTCAAACACATCGCCCTTTCTTAAATGTATACCCTCATCAAGCCACACCAATCAGTGATCTCATTTATCTAGTCATCTGAAACCGTCCATGCTGCCTAAGAATTTAGAACCTTCTTTCCAAAACTAAACCGTGACCTTACACATGCAATTCTCAATCCTACACAACATACCGCATATACCATGCTATCCTATGTCAAATATGAGGACTTTATAATTCATTCCGAGCCACAAGCGACTACGTACTCAAAGAGCCAAGAACTTTCCATTTGATCCCATCTAGAAGAAATCACTATACATCACATGCTCCCTATGCCAGTAGAAAATGTACACCTCCAACCGTGGTAGAAACCATCAAGAGATCTCTGAATCCCATTAGCACCAAACCAAACCGTCAGGACTGAATTCCTCTAACTCAACCAAGCTACGCAGATCACCAAAACCCAAGAGCTTTGCCATGAAACACCTGTGGAAACTCATTACCCCAGAAGCATCCAAAGAACTAATCATATTCCTTACAATGTCGATCCGACCTATTACCAAGCTATCCTATTTATCCAAGTTCCTTCTAAATTACCATCCATTTGATATTTCTCCTCACCAAAATACTGCAATCTCTCAACTCAGACTCACCACAAGAGACCCCACGCATAAGACTACACCGCCCTAAGGCCCATAAACCGTTGTACTCTTCTGAAGCTCCATTAAAGTACGACAACCGAGATACCCACTCTGAAGAGATCACTATGCGAATCTAAAGCCATTACCTTCGCTTTCCTGATACTCGTATGTAGAATCCATAAGGATTAGAAATGTCACAAGTCCTGACACCCTCCAATATAAATCTCAGTTTCTAGCCAAATACACATCCTAAAGATTCCCAATTGTTACATATACATCACGAATCCATTGGAACCATTCTTGGGGGTCGTCCACTCTACTCAAACCTCAATTATACTGATCAAACGGGCTAAACGGCATGTGCTCCATTAGCACTCCGACACTCCAGGAAGTAATCCCATTCTTCTAAGCCATACAAACAACAACTAGATCATTCAATGTTTTTCATGTGCCCATACAGCATAACCCAACCTTTATCCGAATTTTCCCGTACTCAAGTCATCCTCGTTCTCAACCTCTGCAAGCCATAGCTGATTCACTAGTATACCTCAAATTGGAACCAACACCACACATAGCCGTGCAATCGACTGACCAATAGCAGACTCCCCCACTTGGCTCAATTCCATAGGTCAAAACACACAATAAATCATAATGCCTATACTCTATCATTGCCATAGTACCATAGTGAGATTCAACTAAATCCCTCATAAGCTCATGCGACACATACCATCTCATATTTCAAATCATTTGCGAACCTCGCATTCTCCTCGTAACAGTCAAGACAACTCTTCTACGCGATCCAAACTCAAGCTGCAACACGTATAATTCACTGACAAAAAAGTACTCCCAACCAACTGCATAAGGATCACATAAACCTCAAAATACTCCGCAGGAGATAATCCACTTGCTTAGCCTCAAACTGGTATCTCTCTATACTCTTCCATGATCATAACTATTACCCGATCACGTACCCTTCCTGAGTCTGAACTCATATCACGGCATGAAATTTACTTCATTCCACAACTAGACAACATGAAAAGATCCTTCACTACACCCATAACTCGGGGCTACACATAAAACCAAGATGGAAATCAAACACCAACTCGTTCTTCCTACCCTCAAATAGACTCTTCTTATCACATCTAAATCATATGAACACATCACACAATCACATCATGCTCATCACATAGCTATCTAGCCATCACTTCTACTAATAGGGACACTATCGGACATATAGGTCCACAAGCACGTGCTCACACAATCAACACCCCAGTGCTCAAGCTACAAGCAAAGCCCAGCCTCAAGTCCTCCAGACTGGCCAAACATCAACACACAGAAATTATATATCGCCCCTCGATCGGGGAATCACAAGCCATCGATACACAACCGATACCGAGCGCTCATGCGCGCATACGAACGCGTGGAAGGAATTCAAAGAGTTACATTTCAAGCTGAATCAATGACGCACGATAAGAATTCAAAAATGTGGGATTTTCCTAAAGGTTCTGCAGCCTCTCGAGGATAAGTACAGACGTCTCCGTATCGATCCGCGAGACTCTACTAAACCTGCTCATGACTCGTGAGACCTATGTAACCTAGGCTCTGATACCAACTTGTCACGACCCTAAATACCCCAGTCGTGATGGCGCCTATCACAGAACTAGGCCAGCCGAAGTAACACGAACAATATAGAAGATCTTTTGTAAAATTTGTATTTTCTAAAGCAGATTGAGTCTCAAATCTTTCATTTTTTATATATATCAACAGAAATACGCGAAATCAAGTATGTAAATACATCAATCCAGCTTGAATCTGGTGTCACTAGTCATGAGCCACTAAATACACTCAACACTGTCTGCTCAATACAAAACAAGTCTGAAATATAAAGTACTAGAATAGAAAGGAGGAAGGCAGGGCTGCGAACGTCAGGCAGCTACCTTGCTAACTTCGATGAACCTGCCACCGAGCTCAGAAATATCTGGATCTTCACACAAGGTGTAGGGAGTAATGTGAGTACGCCAACTCAGTAAGTAATAAAAGTAAATAATGACTGAGTAGTAAAAAATCACGTAAACCACGTCATAACACCACAGTGGATACAGTATTTTTGTAAAACAGGATACAAATCAAATCATCTCATTAAACTCCGATTGCAGTAAACATCCTTTAAAAATATCTTTCTAACAGTTTCAGTAGAGGTTCAATGTAGTTCATAGTGAAAATGATGAAAATCATAATCGGCCCCTCCGGCAAAATGTGGTTCGTATACAGCCCCTCGGGCAGACATAAAGCATATACATCTCATAACAAAAAAAAGTCCCAGAGGAAATAACAAAGCCAAATCAGTGATTAAGTATCGAACATCTCGTAAAAATCCAATTTCAACGAAAGTTGTTCAAAACATTTGTTTAACATTTTCAATAGAGGCTTGGTATAAGATGCGTGAAATCGGTAATTTAATCAACATATTCAATAGAGGTTCACTTTGAGGAGGAGTGAAAATAGTAATTTCATAAAAACAAGCCCCCCGGGCAAAGCATCTCTCATATATATATATCCCCTCAGGAAAGCCTCCCAGTCACTCGAGACTCAACTCTCATCAGTCAGCGCTCACACTCGGCACTCACGCTCAATAGGTACCTTATAATAACCGCTGCGGCGTGCAGCCCAATCCATATATCACTGCGGCGTGCAGCCCGATCCATATATATAGTTGATTGCGCTCACTGGGGCTATGCAGACTCCGGAGGGGCTCCTACAGCCCAAACGCTATATCGCTGCGGCATGCAACCCGATCCAATATCTATATAACATCGTTGCGGCGTGCAACACAATCCATAAATATATAATATCGCTGCGGCGTGCAGCCCGATCCATAAATATATATATAATATCGCTGCGGCATGCAGCCCGATCCATAAATATATAATCCTTACCACCAGGCCCTCGGCCTCTCTCAGTCATCAACCTCACAATCAGACCCTCGGTCCCTCTCAGTCATCAGCCTCACAAGCCACTCGGGCTATCAGTAAAACAGGGTGCTCAGCCCAAAATATCATTTTATGCATAAAAACAGAGTAATAGAGACTGAGTTATGAAATCAGTAAAAACATAGCATGACTAGTGTAGATATTAAACCAAAACTGTGAGGAAACAGTAGTAAAAAGCCCCTAAGGGTCCAAACAGTTGGCACAAGGCCCAGATATGACATTCAATCCAAAACATAGTAATATTTTCCAAAACACAATGATATCAAACAATTTTCAATCAAATACGCGACTTAACAGTCGCATGGGACGGACCAAGTCACAATCCCTAACAGTGCCTGACCCCACGCTCGTCATCTAGCGTGTGTGTCACCTCAAAGTAGCACAACATGTGAAATCTGAGGTTTCACACCCTCAGGACAACATTTACAATCATTACTTACCTCAAACTGGACGAAAATCTACACCGCGATGCCCTTGCCGCTCGACTCGGCCTCAAATCACCTCGAATCTATCCAAAATCATAATCATAACATCAATATACGCTAAGGGAACAAAGCCCACGCAAAAATAATCAAATTACATCAAAAATTCCGAAATTGGTCAAACCCGACCCCTAGACCACGTCTCGGAATCCGATAAAAATTTCATCAATAGAATCCTTATCCTCTCACGAGTCCATACATACCAAGAACATCAAAATCAGACCTCAAATGATCCCTCAAATCCCCAATTTTTTTACCTCTTCAATTTCAAACCGTAACTTCCCAATTTTTCACCTTCAATCCCATAAATTTCATGCTTAAACAATTGAAAATCAACATAGAATCGAGTTTTAGGTTCAAAAACCTTACCTCCAAGTGTTTGCCTTCAAATCCCTCTTCAATCTCTCTAAAAAAGCTTCAAGGCCGAGCGAAAATGGTGAGAAATGGCCTAAAAATCGCGAAGGCAAGAATTTATATGTTCTGCCCAGGGGTTCCGCATCTGCGGTCCAATTCCGCACCTGCGACCCTCGCACCTGCGACAAAAATCTGCTTTTGCAAAATTTCACTAAAACTCCTCATCCGCACCTGAGATCAAGCCACCGCATCTGCGGGCTCGCAGGTGCGCAATGACTTCTACATCTGCGATGCATGCCCAACTAACTGGCCTTCGCTACTGCGATAAAAATACCACTTCTGCGGCTCGCACCTGCGGTCCCCAATCCGTAGGTGCGGTTATGACAGAAACTCAGCAGCTTCAACCGCAAACTCTCACTTCCAAACTTCCCGATAACCATCCGAAATCATCCCGAGGCCCCCGGGATCTCAACCAAAAGTACGAACAAGTCATATACCACTATTTAAACTTGTACCAATCTTCGGAGCACTCAAAACAACATCGAATCATCAAAACACCCTCGGATTCAAGCCTAAGAATTCCAAAACTTCCGAATTTCGCATTCGATCAAAAAGTCTATCAAACCTCGTTCGAATGACCTGAAATTTTGCACACACATCACAAATGACACATTGAACCTACTCCAATTTTCGAAATTCCATTCCGACCCCGATATCAAAATTTTCACTACCAACCCGAAACGCCAAAATTCCAATTTCGCCAATTCAAGCCTAAATCTACTACGGACCTCCAAATTATATTCCGATCACGCTCTTAAGTCTCAAATCACCTAACGGAGCTAACAAATCATAAAAATCTAAATCCGAGATCATATACTAAAAAGTCAAAACTTGGTCAAATCTTTCAAATTTAGAGCTTCAAGCTGAGAATCATTCTTCCATATCTATTTCGATTAACCTGAAAACCAAAACCGACGATTTACATTAAGTCATAATACATCTTACGGGGCTAGTCATGCCCGAGAACTAGAGAGCGAAGTACAAATGCTCAAAACGACTGGTCGGGTCATTACAGGAACGCTCTGTAAACCGTTCCAATATCTCTATAGCAACAATTTATCTACCTATTGGAACAGTTTTCCATGCGTTACTATAGATCAATTTTCAATAGTAGATGTTAAGTTTTTTAATTGTTTTAAAATATTAACTATTTCAAACACAAATGTTCAATAGAAAGTACATAACACATAAATGTTATCATATTGTTATTGTTTTGCACACCTACCCACCCCAGGTTCAGTCGATTAAAATGACCATAATGTAAAGTGGGGTACGTAATAAGACCATACAAAAGTTCAAAACGCGAAAGGTGTTATTTGGCCTAGAATAACCATTTTAATTTGTATTGTATTAAACAATTATTTATCTTGCCTTTATTAATGATATCGTGTATATGTAATTAAAATTTTATTGTTCAATTTCGTAGGTTCAAATGATAATTCAATCTTCTTGACGTAGACAAACGAGTAATCATACGACGATCCACATCGATCATCCACATAAACTTATATTTCTTTCATGTATAATGATTTATTTAAATTTTATTTTAATAATACTGATATTGTTTTACAAAAAAATATGACATGACACGGCATACACGTGCAACGCACGTGTCAAGGAATTAGATTCTTAATATGCGTGAAGGAGTAAAAAAATCACTTAAAGTGGGTTAAAGAGAATAATAGTACTAAAGAGAAAATGATATGTCGTATGAAACAAGTCACAGTGTTCTATATACTAGTTTCTCGACACGTGCGTTGCACGTGTATGCTGAGTTATGTCGTGTACGATTTTATAAATCAATATTATAAGAAAAGACTAGAATAAATAATTATACATGAAAGAAAAAGGTATAAATTTTGTGAACGATTAATGTTGGATCGCCGTATTGTAAATTTTAAATCAATATCAAGATGATTGGATATTGTCTGAACCTACAAAGATGAACGGTCAAACTTTAATTAGATACATGTGTTTTTTGTTGCTTATTTCGATTTTGTAAGGTCCAATCATGTAATATATATATATATATATATATATATATATATATATATATATATATATATATATATATATATATATATATATATTACATAATATATTTTCTTATACACGATATTGTTGGTATATATTTCTTTTCATCTGTTTCGGTTGTTTTGTCTTGACCAGGACTTGTTGTCAATATTTATATACCTTTTAAAGGTGCAATGTACAGTTAGTCATGGAAGTACATATTACAGTACATGTAATCCAACATTGGGGATTGATTCTACTTCGGTTATCATTTTGATTGATCCCGAAATAGTCAGATAGGCAAATTAAAATAAAATATACAATGAACAATATAAGGTTATGTCATGTTCTTTCAATTACAATTTAACATTCTTGTTTAAAATCGAAAATAAAATTTAAAAAAATTTAAAAGTTTTAATTTCTTGCGCTAGCAATAGCTATTATTATTTTAGTTAGTATACTGAAGGAATTCTAATATGTAAAAAGTATAAATATTACCAATTGTGCAACCGAGTAATCCAAGCAACCTGCAAAAAGAGTGCAAAATAAATTTACATTAGATGCAATACCGAATCTGTTAGGAAACGAATAATAATTTTAAATAAAAGTTCGTTTGGAATAAAATTTTGAAAAAGAATAATATACTCTAAACAAACAACATATATTATAATATATGAATGTGGTGCAGTGGCTAAAAAGACTGAAACATAAGCTCACTCCTAACGTCTTCATAAAAATTTGTATGAAACAAAACTGATTACATTAGCAATGTAATATTTCACATAAAAAATTCTAAGGCTAATCAACGAAATAATAAATTTGACATACCTTATTTAGTAATTAGTTAAAGATATCTTATTTTGAGATTATTTTTGACGGTATCTATTCTTTCTTTTCTTGTAATGTTAGAAGTATTAATTCATTATCTCCGCCAAATACATAATAATAATAGTTTTTTTTTTAAGTTAACAACTTTATTATTTGTTAAGTGTTAGTATTTTAGTTTCGGATAACTTGATGATGAAAAAGTTACAATGTAAATCACAATATTACGAATAAGAGATTTAATCATGCAATAGAAGTACTTATTGTCATGCTTTTTAATTTGTTCTAATTAATTTTTGTATTACTTAACAACATACACTAAGAACTATTGCTTGGGATGGAGGACCATGTAAATGTGATTTGGAAAGACAAAAATCTTAGGAGTGCTGATAACTTATCCTACATATAGATTACATATTGTCACGATCCAAAAATCCGTTCAAAGAAGTCGTGATGGCACCTAGTCTCTAAACTAGGTAAGCCTAACATTAACTGAAATAACATTAATATTTATTAACTTTAAATTAAATTACTCTAAACAAATTATAATTCCCAAAATCCGGTAGTACAAGTCATAAGCTCTATAGAGTTTTTCTCTACCATTTCTAAACACAACCGTAAGGAAATAAGTACAGTAGTGAGAATATAAAATAAGAAGGTGACTCCGAAGCCTGCGAACGCAGCAGCAGGACTACCTTGAGTCTCCTCGGCAAGAACCCGCACAGCTACTAGCGAACAATACCTGGATCTGCATAAAAAGTGTGCAGAAGTGTAGTATGAGCACACCGCGGCGGTGCCCAGTAAGTATCAAGACTAACCTCGGTGGGTAGTGACGAGGAACAGTCATGACACCTACTGGTCAAATGAAATGAACAAGATATGATAATAAAATATCAAGATAAAGATAACGAAGTGATATCAACCGTGGAGAGGAAATCTAAGAACAAACAGTAAAGTCAATAAAGGGAGAACACGGATAGTAACAAATGGAAATCAAGTAAATCAGATAACCCAAACAATTCAACACTGACGTAATAGAGATAGAGACAGTAAGAATGTATTCAATTAAAGGAAACAATGTCAACACAATCCATCACATCATGTTTGATACTCCATCCCGACCATTTCAATCCTCGATTTCTCATACCATAATCTCAATTTTCGAACTTTCAGCACATATGGCACCTCGTGCCCACATATTTTTCATCTCACTCTTAACAACAAAATCCACATGATATACAATACAAAATGTCCTTACAATTACACTTAAGATGTTCAAGAAGTCCTATTTACATAATATAAGTAAAATTACAATTTCTAAACTAATTGGGAAAACCAACGAGAAAAGGTGAAATTGTTTCTTTTGAAATCACTCGAGTAAGAAAGTACCCCTTTAACTTTAAAATACAACATCAGAAGAATTATTACCTTTAACAGGGGAGTTGATAACATTAAAACTTAGTAGAAATTCATTTTTAAGAAAAATACAACCTCAGACAGTTTAAGGGGATGTAATGAGAAACTAATTGAAATAAGGATGTAACAATTATTGAAGTTTGAAGGTTGGGACAAATAAATAAATATATATAAATAAGGTAGGGTATTGAAAACATTGTGGGTTCTAACACAAAGGATCACAACAATAAAGGAATTAAACAGTTTAAAACATTTGAATTGATAACCATAAATAAACACAACAGCAGAAAGTGCACGGCATCACCCTTCGTGCTTTTACTCTCGTTCTCACCATAAGAATCAATATTCACTTTTATTCTTTCTTGTTGCAGCGTGCAACCCGATACCATTCATATATTACTGTTGCGGCGTGCAACCCGATCCATATAATATTATTGCGGCGTGCAACCCGATCCATATAATATTGTTGCGGCGTGCAACCCGATCCATATATACAAATCAACACCAATCACGAAATAATCCCGGTAAGGGAATAATACGGAAACAACAATATCCCGACAAGGGAGTCAACAACAAGAATAAACACGTCCCGGCAAGGGAACCAACAGTAAGAATTAAATATGTCCCGGCAAGGGCATCAGCTATAACCAAACTTGTACCAACAATTAACCTCACATGAAACCTCAACCACGCAACAAGACATAATAAGCACGTGATAACTCACCGGCAACCACAACAATTGGACATGTTACCTATTTGCACGAAGTCATAGAGGAACTCACAACCAAGAAGTATCCAAACAACAAGGAGGGCAATCACTTCAATTAAGATAATTAAGGGTCAATGCAACACGTAAGAATTCAAGAAAAACTAGCAATATCATATGGAGCATATAGAGACAATTTAAGCAATTATCAAACTCAATTATAACGAAATACTCTCCACATTTGAACATAAGGACCTAGGAACCCTAGAGCATATTTTCCACAAATAGTCCGAGCACACACTCGTCACCTCGCATGCATGGACTACAATTAGCATAGAAGACTCAATTCCTAAGGGGGAAGTCCCCCACACAAGGTTAGGCAAGATACTTACCTCAATCCGGCCAATTCAATACTCAATTTAGCTTTTCCTTTTTCCAGTTCATCAATGCTTGGCTCAATCTAGCCAAAAACGACTTGAATACATCTAACAATGCAAGAGAAAATAATTCCAATTAACAAAGCTATGATTCTTATACAATTTGCGAAAAGTCAACAAAAGTCAACTCCCCGGGCCTGCACCTCGGAACCCGACAAAATTTACAAAAACTGAATACCCATTCCGATACGAGTTCACCAATACAAAAATTATCAAATTCCGATACCATTTGGTCCTTCAAATCATCCTTTTACATTTTTGAAAGATTTCATAATTTTTCCCAAATTCCATCCCAAATCACGAATCAAATGATCAATTAAATGATAGATTCATGTATTCTAGCCAAATCCGAGTTAGAATCACTTACCCCGATGAATTTCTTGAAAAACCTTCGTGTAACGACCCGACCGGTCGTTTTGAGTCCTAGCGCTCCATTCAGCAGTCGGAGGCCATGAACAACTTCATTTCAGGTATTTTGACTTGTACGCGTGGTCGGAATTAAGTTTCAGGAAGTTCAAAGTTAATTTAGAAAGAAAATTCTCATTTCAGAAGCTTAAGTTGAAAGAATGAACTAGGATTGGAATTTTGTGTAAACGACCTCGGAATCAGGATCCGAAGGTTCCAGCAGATTCGTATGATGATTTCAGACTTGGGCGTATGCCCGGTTTGGGTTTTGGATAACCCGGGAGTGTTTTGGCGCCTAGTGTGGAAGTTAGAATTTTAGAAGGAATTTCATAAGTTTGGTTTGAAGAGAATTTCGGTGTTATCAATGTCCGTTTGGTATTCCGAGACTGGGAGTAGCTCCGCATGGTGATTCTGGAGTTGGGAGCGCGATCGGAAGTGAATTCGGAGGTCCGTAGACCATTTTGAAGCCATTTGGCTAAAGATAGAAATTTGAAGGTTTTGAGGAGTTTGACCGGAGGTTTACTTTTTGATATCGGGGTCGGAATCCAATTCCGGAAGTTGGAGTAGGTCCGTAATGTCAAATATGACTTGTGTGCAAAATTTGAGCTCAATCAGACGTGATTTGATAGGTTTAAACATCGGAAATAGAAGTTTGAAATTTTAGAGTTCATAAAGCTTGAATTGGGGTGTAATCCATGATTTTAGCGTTGCTCGATATGATTTGAAGCCTCGAGCAAGTCCGTAATGTGTTTTGGGATTGATTGATATGATTGGTTGGGGTCCGGGGGGCCTCGGGTAAATTCCGAGTAGTTAACGGATCAAATTTGGAAATTGAAGAACAGCTGAAGGGATCTGGTATCTGGTATTTCCGCTTCTGTGGAAATGGGACCGCAGAAGCGGCCCCGCAAAAGCGAGGACGAAGCCGCAGAAGCGGTTGGGCGTGGGGGCAGCCAGGACCGCAGAAGCGGCCCTTGATCCGCTGATGCATAGCCGCAGAAGCGGAAAGGGAGACGCAGAAGCGGAAGAGAGGATTTTGGGGAGGACCGCAGATGCGGTCAAGGTCCCGCAGAAGCGGAACCGCATCTGCGGTGGTATGGTCGCAGAAGCAAAAATGGCTAAGCCAGGGAAGCCACAGAAGCGGCCTACTGTCCGTAACAGCGGAACCGCATAAGCAGCTATATTTCCGCAGAAGCGGAAGTGACTGGAGGCAGAGACTTGTTTTAAATCGGGATTTTGGTTCATTTCACCCATTTTGCATGGCTTGGGGGCGATTTTTGGAGAGCTTCAAGGAGGGATTTCATCATCAATATTAAGGTAAGTTACGCCTAATTATTTCCAAGTTAAATACAAGACTATACCATGGAATTAGACATGAAAATTAGCATAAAAATTGGGGTTTTGGTGGAAAAACCTAGAAAATCATATTCTTGGAATTTAGCCACGATTTTGAGCATGGAATTAGGAGAAAATTATATATTTGAGTTCCTAAGGTTATGGAAAATCTTTATCTTCGAGAAATTATGGATTTCCGGGCACGTGGGCCCGAGGGCATTTTGGGCATTTCACTAAGCGGAGCTGGGAATTTATATAATCTGAATTTTTAACAAGTATTTGAGCATGTTCTCATTAGTTTGTCGTTAATTGGCTAGTTTTGGTGCATTGTGCGTTGGTCCAAGCCTTCGGAAGGATGTAGAACGTCGGTTATGAGTCTTCGGAGCGAGGTGAGTCTCTTTTCTAATCTTGTGAGGGGGAAACTACCCCATACGTGAGTTAAATTGATTATGTGCCCCTAATTGTGGGGGCTACATACGCACGAGGTGACGAGAGTCCGTGCGTAGCTACTATTATGCTATTGTCCGGGTAGTCTAGGACCCAAAGCATGCTATACCTGGGATATTTGGAACCTTATTGACATTTGAATTGTTAAAAATCAAGTTGAACTAGTAAATGAATTTCAAAAGGATTAAACATCGTTTTCTTGAATTGTTAAAAGAGGATTTGGTTTTTATTTGATAAAATAGCCCGGTAAACTCTTAACTCCCTACTTGAGCATGTATTTTATGTGTGCCTGCGTCGCATGGATGATTCGCGAGCAGGATATATGTTTATTTATGGAACGGGCCGAATGTCTCGGTGAGAATAGATGCATCTATGGTTCGTGCCGCTCGACCCTCGGCAGTGCACATTTTTACATTCCTGTTGGATCGGGCCGTCGCCTCGGTGTGATTTGCGCATGTTATTTGTCGCTTGAGGATTTTTAATCGCGAAACTTGCCCTTCGTGGCTTGATATAAATTGAAAAGATGATAAAGAATAAACCTTGGAAGCCCTTGATTAATTGTGGAAGGTGTTTACCTGTTTTCCTGGCTTCGTGAATTAGAACTACTATATGAATCCATGATTATCCTCGCATTATTGAATATTGATATTGACCTCTAGTGAGTGTCGAAGTTGGCCATCTCGTCTCTACCCCTTCGGGATTAGGCGGGATACTCACTGAGTACACGTTCATTACGTACTCATACTACACTTCTGTGCATTTTTTTTGCACAGGTATATATACCTCTAACAGCCTACTGGGCGTAGCAGCACGGATGTTTCTGGGACTAGGTGAACTGCATCATTCGAGGCGACCGCAGCTAGTGTAGTTCCTTTCAGCATTTGTATATTATTCCCTATCCCCTGTATTTTGGACGGATGTTGTATTTTATTTCACTTATCAGTAGTCGCTCATGCACTTGTGACACGGGTTTCTGCGAAGGTTTTCAACGGATTTGTACAAATTGTTATTATTTAAATTTGAATTCAATTAGTGATCTTTTATTTATGAAAAAAAAATGGAAGGAAAAGTTCTAGATTTTCAAAAGTATTAAAAGAGGATTTAATTGATGATTTAGTGGGCTTGCCTGACAGAGGTGTCCGGCGCCACAACGACCCTTAGTGGATTTTGGGTCGTGACACTACCCACCCCGACCCTCCCCTACCCACCTTCAGCATCGCTTTTCCCAACCACCCTCACCCTCGGACCATCCCCTTGTCCCAACTTGCCAATTCTCGCTACTCCCTTCGCCCGGGCTTTGGGCCCTGGATCACCAATAACCCTAAACCCTGACCTTGGACCCCAACTTCCAACATCGAACCCTAACCCCGGACTCTGACCCTCGTCCACTTCCCTCGACCCGGATTGCAACCCCTTACCTCTAACCCCTAACTCCGTCCCTAATCCATGACTCCCTTCTCCCGACTCCAAACCCTGAATCCCGACCCTCTGACCCCCGACCCCAACCCCTAACATACACCTCGAACCTCGACCCTTGACTTAAAACTCCGAACCCCGAACTCTTATTCCCTTCCCCACTCACATGTTTCCTGAATATTTGCATATATTATATATAAATACTCTTAGGATAATATTTTCTGCTTGCTAATCGAATACTAGAAAATAAGTAACAAAGCTACTTATTTTTTCAAAAAAAAAAAAAATATTTTTATGAATAATACTTTCCTTCGTATCATACACATCTTTAGACTAAAATCGAGTCAAAAAACCAAAATTAAAGAACTTTTATTTGATCGATTTCTTCAATTATAACCGTATAATGCCTCCCAAAGAACTTGGATATTTTTCTTAAGAGTTCCTTTAAACTTGGAGAGGCCTAAAATGAAGCACATCATGGCATTTGTTTTACTTTTGACATTTTGGTCTTAAAAATTACATGGATATTATCAAATAATGCGTTTAAGTTATAAAATTAAAAAATATGTAAGTCATAAAAATAATAAATATTAATCTCATTTAGCTATCTCAAACTTCATAAGTGACAATATAAAGTCTAAGATGACTAATATTAACTTAATATTTTTATAATATAAAATTAATATATAAAACATATAAGGAGTTGTTATTTGTTGAAATAAATACAAATATTAATATTAATATTAATAATAACTATTAATTTCCTACTATTTGGTATATATTTTATCTTTTATTGTTTCATCCTTATTATTTCAAGTTTGCATATTTATCAATTTTGGACAAATAATCTGATCTTTTACTTTTGAATCTTTGTGAATTGTGTGTATAAACTCATTAGCTTTATTATTCTCATTGACTTAATGTGTCAAAATATAGAAAAGATCATTTGTTGGAACAAATGCAAAGGAAAAGGAAAAGTAATTAGTGAAAAATTATTTATAAATATTATCTTCTATTGTTTCATCCTTATTATTTCTAAGTATTGCTCTTTTTCTGATTTGTTTCACCACCAATACTATTCTTATGAAAACAAGTATATCCTAAGAGTTTTGTCAATGTGAAAAATAAATTCTGCTTATATGATGAACGTAGAAAATAATTGAATTGGTCATTTTGCTAATTAATTTGTTAATTAGTTCAAAAACTTAATTATTTATTCCCAATATTAAAGGAACTAATTTTTTTTTATTCAAACCTAAATGTTATCTCATCCCCAGTTTTAAATTTTTACTATAACATGAAAGAAATTACAATTATATTACATAGTTAAAATAATAAGCTGATTTATATGATGAATTTGAAAAAGAATTAAATTAAATTTTAACAAATCAGTTGATTCAAAGATTTTTTTGGGTTAAATTAGTTTTATTACTTGTTTATTAAATTGAATTATATTTATGTAAAAATCAAAAGGAGACTACTTGAGCCACAATGTTAAAATTTATATAAGTCATTGACTTGTTTATTTTATATTCTCAAATGGTAAAGACGTTTCGGAAAACTTTAATTGAGTGGGAATTGAGAGTCCTAGATATTAGGACCTCTTACCTAATTTAATAAGAAAAGATTTAATATTTAAAATTTTAGTTGATCTAAAAGTCTTAATTAATAGGAAAATAATTTAAATTACAACTCTATCCACTGTGAAATCTATTTTTAGAGGGTAAAAAAGGTAAACGACATTTCGCTAAGGGCCATCGTGCTTTTAATATAGTACTAGTTTCTATGAACGTGCATTGCACGATAACAATTTCACGTTAATTTTCGATCGCTAAAATATTGTCGTTCATATTTTTCACGTAAATTCTCAATTAATTGTTTATAGATAATAAGGAACCAAAAATTAAATTTACCTAAAATATTATCTATATGAATGTAACAGTTGATATGGAAGAAAACGTAACAATCTTCAAAAGTTACAACACTTACATTATACTTGAATTTAAAATAATTCGACACCATTATCTAAACCTGCAAATGATATATGTATTCATAATATATAAATAAAAATATAATCATATCTTACCTTATACTTCTTTATATACGATTATTTTTGTGTTTGTCCCCTTGTGATACTTTGGCTCCTTGTTATGATTAGAACCCCTATTGTCGTAATTGATATCCTTTGAAAATGCGACATATAATAGTCAACGTAAAAAAATATGTTGCATCAAATATAATCCAACACTTAAAATTATTTGACTATATATTTTATTTACTGTTATTGCAGTACACAAGCAAATATGCAATTATTTTTGGACCAATGTAAGAGGATATCATTCATTTTCTATAGTAAAAGGTGAATTTTATGTAAGGTTCCCAGTAAGTGTTTCATCCCAAATAACTAATTTTGCTTCCTAATATTTAGCACCACCACTGAATAATATTGCTAGAGAAATTGCATATATTGATAATCTTAGAGCTCCGCATGGAGTTAGGAACATAGTACAACTTATGTTTTAGCAATAGCTTTCTGCTAGGGATGCTATTTGAATAGCCGAGATGTATCTAGATAAAAGTTGTGATCACTTAGTTATGGTTACGTGTTTCTTCAGGATGATTGATAAAATAAATTTAGTTACCAAAAAAAAAAATCAATTTTCTTTTTTTAATGCAAAAAGACTATTTTAAGACAAAATTAGAGCAATATGAAAATGGAAGCAATTGATTTTTTTCTAAAATATCTATTTAATATTTTCTCTAAAATAGTTCACAAAGTTTTAAATGACGTCCTAAAGCTGCACAATCAAAATTTTGATTTGTAAAATATATTTCTTACATCAAATTTTAGTTTTGAATCATTTGCAATGTATTCTAACTGTTTGATTCTTTTAACTTTCTTTCACTCCAATATTAATTTTCTATATAATCATTCATTTATTCAGTTATATTGAGTAAGAAGATCGAAAGAAACACTAATCTTAATAAATGAATAATAATGCCAAAAAATTGAATTAAACGTAGTTATATTCCTGTGGTGTTTGATCTCAATTTTCATAATTAAATTTTATTGAAGAAAAATATTGTCATTTCAAATCTTAAAAATAAATAAATAAATGATGATTAAGCCAAGCGTATTACGTTTTGTGCTTATTATGGTTAGATTATAAACTGACTAATAAATATAGCTTGGAGAATTTTTCTTGTCTTATTTTATTTTGGTTTGAACGGGTTGATTTCTTAGAGTTCAAAGGCAATTGGTAGTAGAAATCAAAATCTGATTAGGGTGGGTATAAAGGAGTCTTTTTTATCCAATTATGGAATTGTTTCGTTGAAGGAAAATTTTATATATTTAGAATAGATTTAGTCCCAACAGAAAAATGTTACTTAGTCCTAACCCAAAATTATATTTACACCCATCATTAAATTCCTACAAACCCGAAATATTAACTTTAAAGGGCAAAAAAGGTCGATCAATTTGTCGAGGATATTTTCGTCTCTCAACATTTAGCTTCCTAACATTTGTGCTTTTATAATAATATAGTTAGATAGATAGATAACTAAAGCAACATATAAAAAAAAAAAAAAGTTCCCAGAAGAGTATTTGACAAACAATAGATTTTTTATTTATTTAGTTACAATTAGGAGTGGCAACAACGGGCGAGTCAAGTCGGATATGGACGGGTAAAAAATGAATAATGTAACAATGATTAAATTATCCGAATCGACCCATATTTAATATGGATAGAAAATGGGTTAACCGACAGATAATATAGAAATTCATAACTTCTTGAGTATGATCACTTTGGGAGAGTTCCTAGTCTCCCAAACTTGAGGAGCCCCCAATTTGAATCTTTATAAATGTAAAAGTTAAAGAGAATCTTACACAAATATCCCAAATAAGTCCCAACTTACTCACATCTAGCAATTATTCATATACTTACAAAACTAGCCAAACATATATAAAAATTGAAAACACAAATAAATAAGGTTCTTTCTCTCCAAGAATCATACGCAAAGATCTCCTTCCATATGTTTAAGCATGATTAGCAACATTAGGCAAGACGGAAAGGAAATTTTATGGATGAGGTAGCAAATAAGACGATGAAATACAAAAAATATAGATACAAGATTCCAAAAATCTAAGCAAAAAAGAACTTTTTTCAATGGGTATAGTTGAAATTCACTGAAAACATATAAATGAGTCAATATACAAAATTTGAGGAAGATTGGAGGTGAATTGGACTGATTTGGTATCAAAATTCGTAGTTAAAATCGAGATCAAAAAATTCTTCTGCGACACATGTATCACGCATGCATCTCACACACAGGTATACATCGAATACATTGATACACATTAGATACAAATATGATACATATGCGATACACAAATGATACACAATGTGATAAACATATCATTTTTTTTCATGTTCATCTCCTACTTTAAATTTTCAATTCAAACCACCTCAAAACTTCCCCAAATCATCCTAAAATTGAGATTCAAGTTCTTTAAGATGCACCCAATCTATTTAATAACACCCACTCAAAAAAAGCAAAAATTTAAATAGCTAATTAACTAATATTAGTAATATTTTATGAATTAGCCAATTTATATAATAAACTACTTATAAATGGACATAGCTAGTAGTTTCCTAAAGTTAAACTCATTAGTTATCCATTTTCTAAGTGAATAATGTGGTTCTTATTCATATTTAACCTGTTTATAAAAAGTTCATTAACCAACCCATTTTTAGTGGATGATATGGATGAATAACTTTTTTTTTTTTTTTTTAAATCTATTTTGCCACCACTGCTTACAATCTTTCTCATAATTATATGTTTTAGGTGCATGTTCTTTCTTTCCTGAAACAAGCGTATTAGTGTGTCTCAAGCATCCGGTGCTATTCTTCTTCGACAAACTTCTAGAGAAACAATTACCACAATGTTTTTAGTAGATTGAAGACAGAATATGGCCCATGTTTCTGAAAATCTAATAGATAGACCAAAACTCACTCAAAGATAGACCAACTTTTCCTCATCAAGCCAAACAAATTGGGGTGGGGGGTGGGGTCGGGGGGGTGGGTAATACTGCTGTACGAGATGGCTAATGCTTGAATAAAAGGCAACAGAAAGAAACCAACCACAATTGAGATGAGGTGAATTTGTCAAATCAGAGAAAATGTTACAACACCTTTCTCCTTAACAATATGATAAAAAGCTGCACCCATCAGCCATGACAACTACATAATATAGATAACTTACAGCTCGTCAAAAGAACTAGCAAAGTTACCTCATGCGTTGGATCATAACTTCTCTATAAGCCTCCTATCAATTATCAAAGAGCAACAACAACAACAACAACCTAGTGGAATCCCACAAGTGGGGTCTGGGGAGGATAGTGTGTACGAAGACGTAACCCCTACTCCGGAGGAGTAGAGAGGCTGTTTCCGATAGACCCTCGGCTATCAATTATCAAAGACCAAGAACAACATATTGAGCAAAGGTTAGGAACACCTAGCTACCTAACAATAACATGATACTATGAAAACATGATGATACAAATAAGACAAAAACACTCCACAGAGGTTAACATAAGCATCACTTCGGAAGTGGTATCTCAGAGAATCGTAAGAGTGTCTAAGAATAAAATTCCTAGACTACATCCTAAGATGCTGCAGTTGGTATAGAATTCAGAAGACTATCTGAGCACGGACGATCAGATGAGGAAACCACAATAAACAAGGATACTGGGTATATATATAGTGGCCTCAAGAGGATTTGTTGAATAATCACCTCACAAATGGAATACCAGAAGGGACTTTTCTCATATAATCCTCATAGTCAGAACCAAAAAACTGCTTTAGGAAAAATTCCTCATAAGGTATCCTCCCCGAGAAGAATTTCCACACAACAACTGCAAATGCAATGGTTGATATTGGATTACAAAGCATTATTTGAGTACCAATAGACCAGATGAAGAAACCATTATAACCAGGGTGCCGGACATATCTATAGATCCCATGTGTAACCAACTGATGACTTTCCTCGTGATAAACCTTTATTAGATGAGTGAAGGCTACGCCTGCGGTCACAATTGCCAGCTTCCTTATGATTTCTCCAAGAACAACCAATGCAAGGCCGAAATTACTTATCCACCAATATTCCTTTAAGCCAGGAAAGAAATAGAGTTCAATGAGGTACTCTATCAAGGAGCATATCATTGCCAGTAGATAATGTTTGCTTATCAAAAGCGACTTAAGAGTTACGTTTGACTTCCCATGAATGAAAAGTGCCAGAATGTACTCGGAAACATGGAAGAATATTATTGAAATGAACATTTGCGATAATTGTCTGCATGCTGTATATCCAAAAAGTTCTGCCATTTCACACCAATAAGTCAAACAAACCTCTCGTCGAAATACAAAAATTATTTCAATCTGAGTCACCAAAGGCTAGTACGCATGAAACCATATGTTGCAAATTTTAACTCCACACCTGAAAATTTTGATGAGCTCTGTACAATTAGCACCACAAAATGAGCTTCAGAACCAATGAGAATATCCTTTAAGAATGACATTTCCTGCAAATTTATGTGGGCACCATTAACGAACAAAGACATCAAAGGGGATGACAGAACTTAGATTCTATACGTGCATTATACACAAGCTCATTCTCGGGATTGTCTCCAATATCCGTTTATACAATCTACTACTCTACAGAGGCTTAGATATCATAGTGATCCCTTAGCTCTCACAATTTTTCTTCAAATGTCATCAAGGGGATTTTGAGGGCAGTACGAAGCTGTAGATAGTACCCTCACTAATACACAATCAATCAACATACCACGCCTCCAAACTAGTCAGGATCCACTATATGAATGATCCGTAACGATTCCGCTTTATTTGGGCACATTTTCACTCTGGCAATAAATAACTTGTCTTTTAAAGCTCTATTCCTTAATAATCATGAGAAATAACTAGTCATTATAGATTAACTATCACGTTCTCTAACAAACTAATATCAACTAAAGGTCTGTATTGGAGAATAACTGAGATAAGGCAACATAACAAAAACGTTATACTAAAAATTAAAATTTATTGTTTGAATAATCAGAATGGCCCGAGAATTGAGTTTTATCATGAATCACATAGGGAATGGTCTAGTGGTTGCAGCATGTGATTAACAACCTGCAGATCCCAAGTTCATCTCAGCTGCAACACTAGACAAAACATGTACTTGTGTGCTGGATAGACAACCCCACAGGCCACAGATTAGTCGAGGTTCACGCAAGTTGGTCCAAACACCATCGGTATAAAAAAAGAAATAAAAGGTTAATTTCATAGTAATAACTGAAAACTCACAATCATTTCTTTTTTGATACAGTGGTGCATTAGACCAGGTTGCGTACACCTCGACTATTTTACGGTATACCTGCTACCTCTCACCAAAACAGGTATCGGGTGACACCATCCACCAAGACATGGGGGAAAAATCAGCTAGTGCTTTTTGCCTCCCCTCCCCCCAACCCCCCCCCCAACCCCCTCGTAAAAAAAAGTTTCAGAAAATTGATTAGTAGGTACAAGATCATAACTTTGGAGCCATTATCACATAGAAAATAAACTTGCAAATTAATACGTAAAAATTAACAAATATAGTAAAAATCGGAGCTGAGCTTATAGAAGCAAAGTGCATATAAATACTCTTATGGAAAAGATCTAATTCGTATTTTACCAAGAATGATTATTGGTAAATAAAATAAAAAGTGGAGATTGAGGGGGAGAGAACGAACCTACAAATCGGTTTCGCCGGAGAGAGAGATCGGAGTTTCTAATTCGGATGGCCAAAGAGGAAATACCCGGGGATTTGAAGTGGGCTCCTAATTTGGACTAGGTTGCTTAGGCAAGTGCACAAATAGCCGATTTTGGGACTCCATTTAAGGTATAGCCGAAGTTCTATAACTTTTTGCAAGTTTAGTCACTTTGAAAGCACATATGCATCTGAAAGGGGAAAGTGAAAAGCGCAGAACAGTGTGGAGTGATATTTCTTATTCTCATAGATAGGTATCCAATTATGGAAATTAAGCGTAAATTTTGTTTTTCTTCTGCCTTGTGAAATTTAATGTTTGAAAATAGCAAGATTTATTTAAAAAAGAATAGGTTTTTCTATTCAATATACCAACGATAAGTCATGTGACGAAATGATAGAATGTAAATATTGAATATTTACTAAATGTAAAAACACACGCATATAAAAACTTTATATTAATAGATAAAAAAGGTACGAGTTTTTGGTCAATATTGTCCCTTATTTTTTAGGGTAGGTCTATTTTGGTCCCTCAAATATAACCCTGAGCATATTTAGTCCCTTAAGCATGCTAAAGTGGAACACCTTTAGTCTTACTGACAGAATGTGTTCAAAAACTAACGGGGTTGGTTTCGGCACTCACCGCCTTTTTAATTTACTTATCGATAATATTTTATAAACCAACACCCACTAATTGTACAGAGCTGATAAATTTAAGATTTTAACGTTGAAACTTTTACTTTTAAAAATTTCGGTTGATTTTTCCAAAAAGAAAAGTTAAAATTTGAAAATAATAGAGCTGCCAAGATCACTTCTAAACGAATAACCAGATTGTATTATAACTTTTAGCCCGCGCCAGAAACTATTTATATCTGGTAGTCGAAAAAGTATATAAAATTTGTATAATTTTTGTGTATTAACATACAAAATGTATATACATACAGAATAATATACAAATTTTACATATTTTTTCGGATATTATTTTTACAGCGGCTATATAGTGTCATTTTCTCATTGAAAACTGGCACCAAAGGGGATTTTCAAGGACAAAATTTTAGAAGACATTATCTAAAAATAAGGAATTAAAGTGATAATTTTCGTTATCCAATAAAAGAAGAGGAAACGTTTTGCTTCAGAGCAGAAGAATTGCTTTATGAATCAGAGCTGGTTAACACCGTTAGTTTTTTAACACATTCTGTCACTGAGACTAAAGGTGCTCTACTCTAGCATACTTAAGGGACTAAATATGCTCAGGATTATATTTGAGGGACCAAAATAGACCTAGCCACAAAGATAAGGGACAATATTGGTCAAAAACTCAAAAAGGTACTATCACTGTTCTATATATTTTATATGACACTATTTTTTAGTAAATCTAAAAGAAACGATAGATTTATATGTTTGAAAATAATTTAACTTTAAATTTTTTACTTATTCTTAATTAGAATTTTGTATAGTGTATACGGTAAAAATCGGAGAGCTCGATTTCTAAGATTGGATTACACTCCGAGTCCGAGTTCTGGAAGCTCGAAGTAAGAATCAAGCCAGGCCCGAGAAGCAAATCGGGGACCCGTCATGATCTGCCTCGAGGGCAATACAATTTCGAGGACACTCAAGAAAGAGCGGGAATTTCTCAAGGACACGTGGGTCAGGGCTTAAATTATAGGATAAGATTTGTACGAAATGGTACAAGTCCGTACTAGGTTGTTATACAGCTGTACTAATAGAATTCTTTATCATAATTAAAAATTTACCATATTAGGGTTTTCCCCTCCTATATAAAGGGGACCCCAATCATTTGTAAGGATATCTCATTCTCTACAATAGAACATTCTACTCTGCTTTTCTTGTTTACCGTGCTCAACAATTGTTCTTCAGCTTTATTGCCTTTACTTTATTGTTCATACTTTATTGCTCTTAGCTCACCTCGAGGCCCCTGAGATAATCGAGCTCGAGGTCCTTATTGCTCTAACAACACTGGTTTGGTTCATCAATTCTTCTTACTTAAACTTGATATTACTTGTATATCTGATAGTATTAGAATATATCACATATCTTTAAAATCACAAAATATCTTTAATTGTTACTCACATTTTTCGAGGTAAACAGTTTGGCGCCCACCGTGGGGCTAAAGATAATAGTGATTACTTTAGTGCTAGTTTCCTGATAACACACGTTATTCTTCACACTTTTTCTTGTCAAAGATTCTTTGATTTCAGGCTAAGATATGTCTAGTAAACAAAACGCACCTACTCATGACAGTGAGGGACTCGGAGAAAACAGCGGTATAGGGGTCGGTGTACCACCCATAAACCCTGAGGGAGTACCAAATATGGAGCCAGTTGATATCAGTTCGCATAACGCTCTAAACACGGACGCAGACACAGACCCCGTAAAGAATGCACAGGGAAGCTTGGCCAGGAGACCAAGGAACGCCAGGAATGGAAGGAGGGGGAGTCAGCCTCCAAGTGATATTCGAGATGCTGTAAGCTCAGCAAGTCGCCATCGCTCAACTTCAGAGTCAGAATAGAACTCCACACACAGCCGAACCAGTAAACACTCGGCGTGCTGAACCAGCGCTAGAAAGGCCCGATGAAAATGGCTCGGGGACTGACCCCATTGTTATGAAAATGCTCGAAGAACTAACCAAAAGAATCGAGTCCGGAGAAAAGAAAATGGAAGAAAATGACAAAAAGGTGGAGACATACAATTCAAGGGTCAACCAGATACCTGGAGCACCTCTGATTTTGAAAGGTCTGGACTCGAAAAAATTTATACAAAAACCTTTCCCCCCAAGTGCGGCTCCAATGCCCATTCCCAAGAAGTTTTGCATGCCCGATATACCGAAATATAACGGAACAACTGACCCTACCGAACATATTACTTCGTACACTTGTGGAATCAAAGGAAATGACTTGAATGATGATGAAATCGAGTCATTATTATTGAAAAAGTTTGGGGAAACACTATCAAAAGGAGCTATGATCTGGTATCACAACTTAGCTCCTAACTCTATTGATTCATTTGCTATGTTGGCGGACGCCTTCGTGAAAGCACACGCCGGGGCCATAAAGGTGGCCACAAGAAAATTAGACGTCTTCAAAATAAAATAAAGGGATGACGAAATGCTAAGGGAGTTTGTGTCCCGATTTCAGATGGAAAGAATGGAATTACCACCGGTCTCCGATGACTGGGCAGTTTAGCCTTTATGCAAGGTTTGAATGAAAGAAGCTCGATTGCACCTCGACAGCTAAAGTAGAACTTGATCGAATATCCAGACGTGACATGGTCGGATGTGCACAATCGTTATCAGTCAAAAATTAGGGTCGAGGACGACCAGTTGGGAGCCCCCTCGGGCTCAGTTCATCCTAATAGATTAGCAGCTAAGACCCCGAGAGACACAGATCGGGGATCAAGATTCAACAAAGAATGGTATCAACCGTACGTCGAAGATCGAAGGAACATTTCAAGGCGCAACATACCTCGGAATGATCGAAGAGCAGATTGAGGCCAAAGTTCCCGGGGACTCGTGAGCAAAAACGGGTTTGGTAGGCACTCGGGACCAGTGGAGGCACCCAGATTATCAGAATACAACTTCATTGTCGACGCCTCGGGTATCATCTCAGCCATTGGCAAAATTAGAGATACTAGATGGCCCAAGCCTATACAGACCGATCCTTCTCAGAGAAACCCCAACTTAATATGTAAGTATCATGGTACTCACGGGCATAAGACCGAGGATTGCAGGCAGCTTAGAGAGGAGGTAGCCCGATTATTCAACGAGGGGCACCTTCGTGAATTTCTTAGCGACCGGGCCAAGAACCATTTCCGAGAAAGAGATACAAGTAGGAAGAATGAACCTGAAGAACCTCAACATGTCATTCACATGATCATTGGTGGAGTCGATGTCCCACAGGGACCTATATTCAGATGTACCAAAGTATCCATCACAAAGGAGAAACGGACTCGGAGCTATGTGCCCGAGGACGCTCTATCATTCTGTGACGAGGAAGCAGAGGATGTATCCCAGCCTCACAACGACGCCTTGGTAATCTCTATCCTTTTAAATAAAATTCAGGTTAAACGTGTTTTAGTGGATCCAGGTAGCTCTGCGAATATAATCAGATCGAGGGTCGTGAAACAACTCGACTTGAAATATCAGATTGTACCCGCGTCCTGGGTGCTGAATGGCTTCAACATGGCAAGTGAAACAATGAAGGGAGAAATTATCTTGCCAGTAAACGTAGCCGGGACCATACAAGACACCAGGTTCCATGTCATCGAAGGTGACATGAGGTATAACGCACTCCTCGGGAGGCCATGGATACATAACATAAGGGCAGTGCCTTCGACTCTCCATCAGATGATGAAGTTCCCAATAGAGGAAGGAGTCAAAACAGTCCACGGAGAATAGCATGCTGCAAAAGAGATGTTTGCAATCGAGGAAGTGGTGCCGATACCGGAACCCTTGCCCCGGAAAAGTCGAGCCCCAAAAGTAAATAGGTGGCTAAGTAGCAATCACAGCTCCAAGCCTAGACGGAAGCAGGATAACAGGTAACCGAAGGCGAAGAAGGGAACTCCCTAGCTTCTCGAACCTTCGTTGATCCCGAGAAGCCCGATGCTACCAAGTCAACTGCTCAAGAGAAAGGTACACCTGGGAACGGGATTAACCCCCGAACTCAGGAAAAAACTCATTTAGTTTCTTTTTAATAATATGGATTGCATTGCTTGGTCCCATTTAGATATGACAGGAATTCCGCCGGAAATCACCACACATAGGCTGAGCAAAAGTCCCAGGTTTAAACCAGTGAAACAAAAAGGGAGGCCCTCAGATCGAAAAGCCTCGTATCAACATCCAGTCAACAGGATGTTCGAAGAACAAACAGGTAAATAATGAAAGCCTCTATCGATGATATGACTGGTTAGGTCCCTGTGCGCAGAGGACCATTTTAATTCATTTTCAGGAAACAGTCAACGTTTCGGGGCGATGCGACATGAAGCTCAACCCAGAGAAACGTGCCTCCGGAGTTGGCACAGGTAAGTTTCTCGGCTCCATGGTGTCAAATCGGGGCATCAGAATCATCCCCGGCCAGGTCAAGGCTCTAGAGGACATCAAGATCGCGGATAGCAAGATAAGACCGCATTGAGCCCTCGGAGTCGTTGGTAAAGGATCTTACAAGCTCGGCACGATAGAAGCTCTCAAAGGCTCGTGATCTCGAAGACACCCTTTCTTACACGAAGGCCTTGGGTTTTAAAGCATGCGTTGCTTTCTTTTTCCCTTGTCTCGGATTTTTTCCCAAATAGGTTTTACCGGCAAGGTTTTTAATGAGGCAACAACTATGTGGTGCCTAAGGAAAACTCAACAGTATCCAAGGTTTCTTTGTAATCAACCCTGAATACTGGGGGGCATCACCCTCGGAGGTTATATTTTCAAGGAAAATACTTCATGCCTGAGAGAACCTCGATAGGAAAACTTTATAATGGGCCAAACTGTCAGATGAACCGTGTCCATATAGTAGTCAAGCCCCGACAGCAAAGCACGTACACATGTATCAATTCTGTTAATATCAAAAACACTTGGTGTTTCAAAGAAGTTTATTGTTACACGAACTCTACATCCTACGGGAAACAGCTTAAGAGCCAAAGCATAGAAGCATCCTGAATACTCGGGGACTGTCATCGATAGTCAGTACATCCGAGTCATCGAAAATTCGGATTAACAAGACCTCAAAGAGGCGCCCCCTCGAAACAAAGGCCAAGGACAATATACTCGGGGACTAACTTCTCAAACATGTTCGAAAAGTTATCGAGAAACAAGTCCAAGAGACATACCTGAAGGCTACGGCCATACTAAAGACTACGGTCATATAAAGGGTAAGGCCAAGTAATGCGACTTGGAGACGTCCAACTTCCACTATAAATTAAAGGCCTTCAAACACTTTGTAAAAACCGGTTAAACCAAGCTACCCTCAGCAAAAGCAAAATATAAAGGGCTTCGATAAATTTAGCCTTCGAAAAATCTAAAGGCTTCGATAACATCGGCCTTCAGAAATACCTCAAGAGGTATTCGATAATGTTTACACATATAAATTACTAATAAGGTTCTGATATGTCAAACCTTCGAAAAAACCTACGGGTGCAAAAAAACACATGCTAAGGCATAATTAAATTTTCACTAAGTCTTTTAAGCCGAAATGAGGGAAAAATTATATAGCCATTCTAAGATGCCGAATCGGCCCAACTTAAAGAGCCTAAGGGCCGATATATAAGAGCCTAAGGGCCAACTTTGAAAGGCTTAAGGGCCAAAAACGTATTATACGAGACTCTGTTCTCACTCAACCCGGACTCAAGAGTCATGGTATCCTGAGCTTTAGTCGGATCGATTTAAACTTAGCTCAATGATTACTATTTCTATCAACAAGGATCTAAGGGTTTACTATATGCCGAGCCCGAGCCCATTTCAGGGCCAATCGTTCAAGTTATGCAAAAGAGGCATTCCATAAATCAAAATAGTATGAAATCCAGTACAAGTCGGAAATGAGAAGAAGAGTTCCTATTATATTCCCAAAAGATGATTACAGGGGATGTTTTCACAAGGGATACCTACACAAAAACAAAACAAGGAAACCTAAAACTACTTCAGAGTCACATCTTCGACAGTTGCATCCTAGGGAACTGCTTCTTCGGAATCCTCATCCTCGGAGACTCCACCTTCGTCTCCCCTACTCCCGGAGCCACTGGCTGAATCATCCTCGTCGGAAAGTAGAGCGACAGACTCTTCTTCCAAAATCTTCGCCCTTTCTATATCGGCTGAGAGATCGAAGCCACGAACATGCGCCTCCTCGAGGGTAGCCCCCCGAGATTGACGCCTAGCATGATCAAGTGCATTCGATAACTTAACTTCTGCCGCAGAAGAGATCTCCTTTGATCGAACATTAGCCGCTTCAGCATCGGCTTGGTACGAAGACATAATTGCCTCCGCATCAGATCTGGCCTTAGCCAACTCAGCAGCAGATTTAGCTTTAAGCTCCTCGATATAACGGCCTCGAGCTAGGCTCTCCTCCTTCACACTTTGAAACTGACGTTCGAGGGAAGCCATCTCTTTCCGAAGAGTTTCTTTCTCGGAGGCGAGATTATCCATGCTTTGCTTCCACCCCAAGGTCTCGTCATCTTTCATTTTAAGCTCCTCCTGACGCTGCGCCGCCAAGTCGGCCTTCTGATAAAACTGCAAAACTAAAGGTATGAGACGTCAAGACAAGCAAGTTCATAACAGGTCCTCAAAGGCTATATTACCTTCTCAACATACTCGACCCGTCCTTGGAAAGCCTATGTTAATTCAACTCGAAGATCGATGATCTCCACCTCTTTCTTAACATAGAGGGTTTTCAGATCGTCCCTCTATTTCGTGATCTTTTTAAGCTCAGCCTCATATCGAGCAAGATCAGTTCGAGACTTGGAAAACGCCTTTTTGTGGAGCACCACGACCTTCATAAAAAGGGAGGAAAAATGGATTCAAAAATAGCAAAAACGCAGGTGCAGGCATAACAAACAGGAACCTCACTTGTTTGAAAAGTCTACGAGCCTCATCAAAAATGAAAGAAGCGTCTGGGTCGGGGCCATCTTCAAGCCCTGCAGGGCATTCTCGAAAGATGTCATGTCCTTCATGGCTTGCTTCCACTTTAGAAGACCTCATATTCTAAGCATCTCGGATTTGCCCATCGGAGAACTCGGGGCCAAGAGGTGAGTCATCTACATTGATTACCCCAAATGATACACTTGGGGCGTTCTCTTTATTTTGAAGAGGCTCGGGACTGGGACGCTCGGCCTCACCCTCTGGATGGCCTCCTAGGCGAGGTGCCTTTTTTCTGCACGACAGCTCGGGGGCTTTATTTGAACTCCCCTCGGAGATTTTTTCGATTCTGGAATGCGCTGCATCGACCTTCACCAGCTCGATGGACTTCGAAGCACCGACATTTCTTCTTTCACGGGCTACTAATTGGCAGTCATCATCTTCTTCTTCCTCCTGATCTCGAAGGCGTTGGATCGTTTTCGGAGATAAGACCGCCGTATCAACTTTGGACCTTCGAGCCGCTCTCTTCTTAGGCTTCGGGGATTGACGGGCAATTCGCTTTTTCTCTTTATTTCTTTAGGAGACTTCGGAACTTCTTCTTCATCATTCGGGGCCAGCCACAAATCAACGGCGTCTCCAAGACCTACATGAAACCGAGGTAAGTATCCCATGGCAGAAGTACAAGAAAACAAACAAGAGAACTCACCATGGTTTTTGGCCTCCCATCGACCCTTGGCTAGATCTCACCAGTAACGCTCCGAATAAGAGGAGGCGGAGGCCAGCCTTCGAACCCAGCCTTCGAGGTCCGGGACCCCACCAGGAAACCAAGTAGCGGCTACACCATCATAAAGGGGTTAGACCAATGAAAAATATAAAGCTGGGGAAAAGAAAAGAAAGCAAGGTATAAGCCTGCTATGTACTCACGTTTCATGTTCCCTCCCCGGGGAATGGCATCCAATCAGCAGGAATCAGGTCGGAGGTCCTGACTAGGACGAACCGGCTCATCCATCCAAGGTCTTTGTCCTCATCGATACTAGAGAAGAGAGATTTTAAGGATCGGCGTTGCAATTTTATCAAACCCCCACGATAAAGTCGGGGACTGTACAATCTGATCAAATGATCGAGGGTAAAAGACATCCCCTCAACTTGGCTCGAAAAGAACCCGATTAAGTAAACGATTCGCCAGAAGGAGGGGTAGATCTGGCCAAGCGTCACTCGGTATTGTTGGCAAAAGTCAAGAATAACTAGATCTATGGGACCTTGAGCCGGAATTGCAGGACCCAACGTAAATGGGTAAGTATATACGCTTAAGGACCCCGCTTTGTATGTAGTGATGTCCTCCTCGGAGGAAGGAATCACTATTTCTTTATCATCCCACTTACAATACTCTTTTACTTGCCCGAGCTCGACCTTGCTCACCAAACAAACATATCGAGACATGGGCTCGCATCGGCCTGGTGTCGATGCAGGTTTCTCGATTTTGAAATCGGATGTTATTTCACATGGAGGGGGGATGCACTCCTCAATACGAGGGGGCACTACCGGTTTACTCTTGGTCGATCAAGAAGATGAAGAAGCCTTTTCTTTTTGGGAAACTGGTTTAGAGGTTTTAGCCATCGCAATGCGGAGGATCCAAGAAAATGAAAAGTGTTGATAGTGAAAAGAAGGGAGAGTTCAAGGAAGTTGAAAAAGGCTAATGAGACTTGAGAACAATATGAGAATAAAGTTTTCAAGGTTGTGAAATTTTTCTATTTATAGAGATCATTTAAGCGTGTTGGGGAAGCCAAAAGGCCGATCGTCAGCCGCCTCCATTTAATGATTTTTGGAATCGCACAAAAAGCAAATTTTCAGTCGCTTCAACCGCTGATGTCACGATATTGGCATCAGGACCGAGGCATCAAGGGTTAATTCGTCAAAAATCATAAAGGGCAGCTTATAAGTCGAGTTCGAACAGAGTATCCATTCGATTACTAAGCCCAAGGGCTATCCGAGTTTGAGGAGTTCCTTGCTCGAGAACTGTGAAAAGGCCTAAGGGTTATCCTTATTACAAGTTCGAGCAAATGCCCGCTCGACTGCAAAGCCCAAGGGCTACCCGAGTTGGAGAAATTTCTCACTCAGGGACTACAAAAAGATCTAAGGATTAACTTCGTTTCGAGATCTCTCTCTCACCTAACTCGGGCTCGGGATTCACGGTGTTCTGAGTTCACATTTAAGCTCAGCTCGAGGATTAACGAGAACCTCGAGGGGTATTATATTGACCAATTAAAAACCTAAGGGTTTATTATGTCCTGAGCTCAATATTTGGGCTAGCCATTGAAATCATATAATCGAGTCTTTTACGAATAAAGATAGAATAAAATTCAGCATGGACCGAAAGTTATACAAGAATCCTTTTATACTTCCAAGAAATGTTTACAAAGTATAGCTACGGCACCCACGGAGGATACTTACACAGGAACAAAGAAGCAAAAAATAAAAGCCAAAAAACCTAATCCACTTCTAAGACCACGTCCTCGAAAGCATCGTCTTCGGAAATCCTCTTCTTGGGGGCACCATTTCAGATCTTTGGAAACGTTTATATAGGGCGGGAGGCCCTCGATAGATGTAATTATATCTCCAGCAGCCAAGATTGAGCATTCCGTTGAAGTTTTGGGCCACAATACATTAAGAAAGAGCAAGCAAAAGGAAAAAACCAAAAGGGGTTGCAAGATGCACGAGCAACAATCCAAGAGTGTTCATCCTCGGAACTCTGTTTCGGCATGGGATGCAAAAGTTAGTAGATAATAGTGCCACCTCATTCCATGGAAAGCAAAAGGAATGAAGCGCCACACCAGGTTGAAGTTAAGAGAGATGAGCAGCAATATAAAGTTCGCATATCTTCTGATATGGGAGGGATGCGGTGCCTTTCTCTCGTTGTCTCGAGCCGAATCTTTGAAGAAGGAAGCCTTGGCGTAACTGGTAAAGTCGCTGCCATGTGACCTTGTGGCCACAGATTTGAACCATGGAAATAGGTGATTAGAGGAAGAGGTAGAGAAGGGAAAGGACTAAAAGTATATGAAGAAAGAATAAGCGCAGTTTTTGTTAAGCCAAGTAATCTCTTATTTATAAAAAGCCGACGATGGAACCGGCGGCGCAAGTGGCCAACAATGGCTGAAACGTATTTGACATTTTGGGGAAGCACAATGACATGACATTTCCGATTACTTCAAGCGCCTACGTCACGGACATGACGTCATCATGAGTGGTTCGGGAAAATCGAAGTTCAAATCGTTTCTTATCATCTTATTCTAAGAAACGCGAGGACTATCTGTATACGGTAGAAATCGGAGAGCTCGATTTCTGAGACTGGATTACACTCCGAGTCGGAGTTCTGGAAGCTCAAAGTAAGAATCAAGCCAAGCCCGGATGAGCCCACCTCGAGAAGCAAATCAGGGACCCGTCATGATTTGCCTCGAGGGCAGTACAATCTCGAGGACACTCAAGAAAGAGCGGGAATTTCTCAAGGACACGTTGGTCAGGGCATTAATTATAGGATAAGATTTGTATGAAATTGTACAAGTCCATACTAGGTTGTTATACAGCTGTACCAATAGAATTCTTTATCATAATCACGACCCAAATTTCCCATCCCCGGGAGTCGTGATGGCGCCTACTCGTAGAAGCTAGGCAAGCCACGATCTTAGAAATCATTAACTCTTTTTGTTTTTAATTCCTTTTTAACCAATTAAATTTACCGAAAATTAACAAATAAATTACAACGGAATATGAAATATAGCGGAAGTCTCAAAATAAAATATAAAACCAAAATATCCTGAAGACCAACACATGCCTCTAACCAGAACCTGGTGTCACAACATCCACGGACTGTCTAGGATTACTAAAATAAGTGTTTGAAAGAAAAGAACATAGTCCGTCTCGAGTACAAATGACAACAGAACATAAAAACTGAAAGAAGAGACGCCGGGCCTGCGAACGCCAGCAGGGCTACCTCGGAGTCTCGGACTGAAGGATAGCTCCCAATCTACTGCTAATGACCAAATGCTACTCCGGGACCTGGATCTGTGCAAAAGAGCACAAAGTGTAGTATCAGCACAACCAACCCCATGTGCTGGTAAGTGCCTAGCCTAACCTCGGCGAAGTAGTGACGAGGCTAGACCAGACTACCACATAAACCTGTGCAATTATATAATATACAGCGAAAACAAAGCAGAAATAAACAAGTAAGGATGGGAGGGGGAAACATGTTGCCGAGAGATAACAGTTCCGAATAAAGCATCAAGTAAGGAAAGGAACAACATAACTACAATGTCAACAAGAAACAAAAATCAAATAAGTGCACGGCATCACCCTTCGTGCTTTTACTCTCGTCCTCACCAAGCAATGATATAATGAAAACGTGCACGGCATCACCCTTCGTGCTTTTACTCTCTTTCCTCACCAAAGCAATTAGAATAATAAAATGTGCACGGCATCACCCTTCGTGCTTTTACTCTCTTTCCTCACATATAATCAATAGAATTGGCACGGAATGGTACATCGTGCGGCACGACATCACCCTTCGTGCTTTACACTCTTTCCTCACAATAGCAAACAATGCACGACATCACCCTTTGTGCTTTAACACTCTTCCTCACCCAAACAACAATCACAAACAAGGGCAAGGGAAATAAACAAGAACAAATAGGAATCCCGGCAAGGGAACAACAATTAAACAATTAAATCCCAGCAAGGGAACAACAATGAAATAATTAAATCCCGGCAAGGGAACATTCCAATAACTCTTTCTCTATCTTTTAATTTTACTTCATAACTCGCTTTACCACTTGAGCCAATGCTCCAAAGGATTCAATCATCTCATATACTTTCACAATTCATAATATAACTCGAGCCAATGCTCCAAGATGTTCAAAGGACTCTATTCCTTCCACAAACTTTTCACAACAACTAGAAATCATCACCAAGGCATGAAGAATACAATGAAATCAAGATATTCACAATATAAAGACTCACAGTCATGCTAGACACCGACGCATAGATACTCGTCACCATGCCTATACGTCGTACACGACTAATACCACATAGCAAATAGGACTCAACTCCTAATCCCTCAAGCTAAGGTTAGACCAAACACTTACCTCGATGCCTTGAACACAACTCAAGTCTCAATTATAGCTTTACCCCTCGATTCCACCGCTAATTCGCTCATATATAATCACAAATTACTTAATTACATCAATAAACACTAAATGAATCAACCCCAATGCATGAAAATGAGTTTTCCAAAGTTTTACCCAAAAAGTCAAAAATCGCCCCTGGCCCACGTGGTCAAAACCCGAGGTTCGAACAAAAACCCGATTACCCATTCCCCCACGAACCCAAATATATAATTTATTTTGAAATCGGACCTCAAATTGAGGTCCAAATCCCCAATTTTTGAAAAACCTAGGTTCTACCCAAAACACCCAATTTCCCCCATGAAAATCTTTGATTTTAGGTTGAAATCATATTAAAAGATGTTAATGATTGAAAGAAATGAGTAAAAACTAACTTACAATTGATTTGGAAGAAGACTTGTTCTTGGAGAATAGCCTAAGTGTGTTTGGGTTTGAGAAAATATGAAAAATGAAGTTCAAAATTGTTTAAGTGTAAAATTGCAGGTCTCTGATATGGGAAATGCGAATATGGGTTCGCAATTGCGAACCCCGACCTCTCAGATGTGGGAATTGCGAAACAGGGTTCGCATTTGCGAACCCTTCATAATTTCCCAGCTTTCGCAATTGCGATGGAAATCTTTGCATTTGCGAAGAAGGCTGCCCAGGCGTAGTCTCGCATTTGCGAGGCTGGCTTCGCAAATGTGAAGCCTGCAAGTCAGTTCACACCAGCAACTTTTAAGTTCAAAAATGCACCCCTTGGCCTATCCAAAACTCACCCGAGCCCTCGGGGCTCCAAACCAAATATACACACACCCTCAAAAATATCCTACGGACTTATTCGTGCGATCAAATCGCCAAAATAACATCATAAACATCGAATTAAACCTCAAAATCCAAGAATTCTTTCAAACTTTATAAAACGTCAATTTTTCCAATTTAGGTCCGAATCACGTCAAACGACGTGGGGTTTCAATCAAATTTCACAGGAATGACTTAAACCATATATAAGACCTGTACTGGGTGCGGAACCACAATACGGGCCCGATACCAACACGTTCTAATCAATTTTCACTTCAAATTTCCTTAAACAATTTCAGAAAACAATTTTACTAAAACATTCATTTCTCGGGCTTGGGACCTCGGAATTCGATTTCGGGCATATGTCCAAGTCCCATATTTTCCTACGGACCCTCCGGGACCGTCAAATCACGGGTCCGGGTCCGTTTACCCAAAACGTTGACCAAGGTCAAATTTATTCACTTTAACATCAAAACTTAGCATTTTTTACAGAATTTCATATTTAAGCTTTCCGGCTACGCGCCCGGACTATGCACGCAAATCGAGGCGACTCTAAATGAGGTTTTCAAGGCCTCAGAGTCATAGAATTCAATTAAATACAGGTGATGACCCCTTTGGGTCGTCACATTCTCCACCTCTAAAACATTCGTTCGTCCTCAAACGAACAGAAGAAAGAAGTACCTCGGGGAAAAGATGAGGATAACTGCTCCGCATATCGGACTCAGACTCCCAGGTCGATGCCTCAGGAGGCTGACCTCTCCATTGAACATGAACAGAAGGGAAACTCTTCGACCTCAACTGACGAACCTGCCGGTCTAGAATAGCCACCAGCTCCTCCTCATAAGATAAGTCCTTGTCCAACTGGACAGTGCTGAAATCTAACACGTGGGCTGGATCACCGTGATACCTCCGAAGCATGGACACATGAAACACTGGATGTACGGCTGATAAGCTCGGCGACAAAGCAAGTCTATAAGCCACCTCTCCCACTCGATCAAGAATCTCAAATGGACCAATGAACCTAGGTCTAAGCTTGCCCTTCTTCCCAAATCTCATCACGCCCTTCATAGGCGACACTCGGAGAAATACCCGCTCACCAACCATAAAAGCCACATCTCGAACCTTGCGGTCTGCATAGCTCTTTTGCCTGCACTGAGCTGAACGAAGCCTATCCTGAATGATCCTGACCTTGTCCAAGGCCTCCTGAACCAGATCCGTACCCAACAACCGAGCCTCTCCCGGCTCAAACCATCCAACCGGAGGCCGACACCGCCTACCATATAAAGCCTCATAAGGAGCCATCTGGATGCTCGACTGGTAGCTGTTGTTGTAGGCAAACTCTGCTAAAGGTAAAAACTGATCCCACGAGCCTCCAAAGTCAATAACACAAGCTCGGAGCATATCCTCCAAAATCTGAATAGTCTGCTCGGACTGACCGTCCGTCTGGGGATGAAATGCTGTGCTCAACTCAACTCGTGTGCCCAACTCTCGCTGAACTGCTCTCCAGAAACACGAGGTAAACTGCGTACCCCGGTCCGAAATGATAGATACGGGCACACCATGAAGGCGAACAATCTCCCGAATGTAGATCTCAGCTAACCTCTCAGAAGAATAGGAGACTTCCACAGGAATGAAATGTGTTGACATGGTCAGCCTATCAACAACGACCCATACTGCATCGAACTTCTTCCGAGTCAGCGGAAGTCCAGTAACAAAATCCATAGTGATCCGCTCCCACTTCCACTCGGGAAGCTCAATCCTCTGAAATAAACCACCAGGCCTCTGATGCTCGTACTTAACCTGCTGAAAATTCAAACAACGAGCCACATATGCTACGATATCCTTCTTCATTCTATGCCACCAATAATGATGCCGCAAATCCTGATACATCTTCGTGGCGCCCGGATGAATAGAGTACCGGGAGCTATGGGCCTCCTCCAAAATCAACTCTCGGAGCCCATCCACATTAGGCACACATACTCGGCCCTACAATCTCAAAACTCCATCATCATCTAAGGTAACATGCCTGGCACCTCCGTGCGGCACCGTGTCTCTAAGGACACACAAATGGGGATCATCATACTGCCGATCACGGATGCGCTCCAATAATGAAGAACGAGCAACCGTGCAAGCTAACACACGATTGGGCTCAGAAACATCCAGTCTCACGAACTGATTCGCCAAAGCTTGAACATCCAAAGCAAGCGGCCTCTCACCGACAGGAATGTAAGCAAGACTGCCCATATTGGCTGACTTCCTACTCAAAGCATCGGCCACCACATTGGCCTTTTCCGGATGATATAAAATGGTGATATCATAATCCTTCAACAACTCCAACCACTTCCTCTGCCTCAAATTCAACTCCTTTTGCTTGAACAAGTACTGAAGACTCTTGTGATCCGTGAACACCTCACATGTCACGCCATATAGATAATGCCTCCAAATCTTCAATGCGTGAACTATGGCTGCCAACTCCAAATCATGAACCGGATAGTTCTTCTCATGAATCTTCAACTGCCTCGAAGCATAGGCAATGACTTTGCCATCATGCATCAACACTACTCCAAGCCCAATACGGGAAGCATCACAATAAACTGTATAAGGCCTTGAACCTGTGGGCAACACCAACACCGGTGCCATAGTCAGAGCTATCTTAAGCTTCTGAAAGCTCGCCTCACACTAATCTGACCATCTAAAACTGGGCACCCTTCTGGGTCAATCTGGTCATCAGGGCTGCAATAGATGAAAATCCCTCCACGAACCGACGATAGTAGCCTGCCAATCCCAAGAAACTCCGAATCTCTGTAGCTGATGCTGGTCTACGCCAGTTCTTGACTGCCTCAATCATCTTTGGGTCCACCTGAATAACCTTTGCTAATACAACATGACCCAGAAATGCAACTGAACTCAACCAGAATTCACACTTCGAGAACTTAGCATATAACCGACCACTCTAAAGTGATGCTCGTGCTCCTCCTGACAGCGGGAATATATCAATATACCATCAATGAAGACTATCACGAATGAGTCCAAATAAGGCCTGAACACTCGGTTCACCAAATCCATGAACGTTGCTGGGGCATTTGTCAACCCGAATGACATAACCAAGAACTCATAATGCTCGTACGGAGTGCGGAAAGCTGTCTTAGGGACATCGGATGCCCTAATCCTCAACTCATGATAGCCAGATCGCAAGTCAATCTTTGAAAATACCCTGGCACCCTGAAGCTGGTCGAACAAATCATCAATCCTCGGCAGCGGATACTTCTTCTTGACTGTAACCTTGTTCAATTGCCGGTAATCAATACACATTCTCATTGACCCATCCTTCTTTTTAACAAACAACACCGGCGCACCCCAAGGCGAATCATTGGGCCTAATGAAGCCCTTCTCAAGCAAATCTTGCAACTGTTCCTTTAACTCTTTCAACTTAGACGGGGCCATACGATACGGTGGAATAGAAATGGGCTGAGTGCCCGGAGCAAATCAATGCAGAAATCAATATCCCTGTCGGGTGGCATACCCGGCAGGTCTGAAGGGAAAACATCAGGAAACTCACGAACAACGGGCACAGAATCAATAGAAGGGACCTCAGCACTGAAATCACGAACATATGCCAAATATGCCAAACACCCCTTCTCGACCATACGCCGAGCCTTCACATATGAGATAACACTGCAGGTAGAATGACCAGGAGTCCCTCTCCACTCTAATCGAGGCATACCCGGTAAATCTAAGGGCACAGTCTTGGCATGACAGTCCAAGATAGCGTAGTAAGGTGATAACCAGTCCATCCCCAATATAATATCGAAGTCAACCATGTCTAAGAGCAACAAATCTACACGAGTCTCAAGATCCCCAATCACCACAATACAAGAACGATGGACTCGATCGACCATGATAGAATCACCCACCGGTGTAGACACATAAACAGGAATACTCAATGAATCACTAGGCATGACCAGGTACGGGGCAAAATAAGATAATACATACGAATACGTAGACCCCGGATCAAATAACACTGAAGCATCTCTATCACAAACCAGAATCGTGCCTGTAATAACTGCATCTAAAGCCTCAGCCTCGGGCCTGGCCTGAAGAGCATAACATCGGGGCTGGGCCCCGCCACTCTGATCTACCTCTCTGGGACGGCCTGCTGCTAGCTGGCCTCCACCTCTAGCGGCCTGAGCTCCACCTCTAGTACCTCTACCTCCACCTCTACCCCCAACTCTAGCTCGCTGGGCGGGCTGTGGAACATCTGGTGCCTGTACCATGGCACGAGAACCCTGATGCTAAGAGTTGCTCGGTGCTCGAGGGCAAAACTTAGCAATGTGGCCCGTCTCACCACAAGTGTAACAAGCCCTCAGCTGCTGAGACTGCTGGCCCTGGCGACCTGAATGACCACCCCAAAAACTCTGAAGCGGCGGCGCACTGATAGGAGCAGGTGGTGCACTATAGGACTGCTGGTCGGAATACTGCATCTGGGGACCAGGCCACCTGAAGCTCCGTGAGAAACCTGAAGTGCTGACTGATAAGGCCTAGGAGGATGGCCTCTACCATATGAATCTCTGCCTCCAGACGAGGCACCACTGAATCTGCCTGACTGACGGGGTCTCTTGTCTACTCTATGACCACCCCCTGTGATAATACCATCTCAACTCTCCGGGCCACGTTGGCCGCCTCGTGGAAGGATATCTCACTCCCAGTCTCTCTAGCCATCTGGAGACGAATCGGCTGAATGAGTCCATCAATAAACTGTCTCACTTTCTCCCTCTCAGTGGGAAGTATGATAAGAGCATGACGAGCCAACTCAATGAACCTGGTCTCATACTGGGTGACAGTCATGGATCCCTACTGAAGGCGCTCGAACTGCCTCCGATAGGACTCTCGCTGTGTAATAGGGAGAAACTTCCCCAGAAATAGCTGTGTGAACTGCTCCCAGGTCAAGGCTGGCGATCCTGCTGGTCTAGCTAAGCAATAATCCCTCCACCATGTCTTGGCGGATCCAGACAAGCGAAATGTAGCAAAATCAACCCCATTGGACTCAATAATCCCCATGTTCCGAAGAACCTCGTGACAACTGTCCAGATAATCCTGGGGATCCTCAGTTAGTATTGCACCGCTGAAGGTAGTAGTGAAGAGCTTGGTAAACCTGTCCAATCTCCACAAAGCATCGGCAAAC
>NW_017671792.1:219265-230962 GCF_001879085.1 Nicotiana attenuata
GAGTTAAGAGTTTTAATCCTAGATTGCATAGGTTGTAAGTCTAAAAAATTAGCTCATAGTGAAGTTGAAATTATACCAGTGTAGGCCGTGGGTTTTTTTATCCCCTTTGAGCAGGGAGTTTTTTCCACGTAAAACTCCTTGTCTTATGTACTTACTGTTTTATTATATTCTCAGTGGAAACTCATAGAGGACCTGGTACTCTATAGTTTGGTGGACTCATATAAACTATCAATTGGTATCAGAGCGGGTTCTTCCTATCAGGCTAACACTTAAGACGGATCCTTATGGCTGCTACACCAAATTTTGAAGAAGGTCAGTCTACGTATAGACCACCCAGGTTCAATGGGCAATACTATGGATGGTGGAAGACAAGAATGCACGATTTTATCATGGCTGAAGACTCTGAGTTGTAGGACGTCATATGTGATGGTCCTTACATCCCAACAAAGAATGTCGGAGACCTTCCATTGTCAATGCCGAAGACCAGAAAAGAATATACTGACGCAAACAGGAAAGCTGTTGAGAAAAATTTTCGTGCCAAGAAAATTTTGGTGTGCGGAATAGGACCTGATGAATACAATAGGATCTCTGCTTGTGAAACTGCCAAGGAGATATGGGAAGCTTTGCAAACAGCGCATAAGGGAACCACTCAAGTAAAGCAATCTAAGATTGATATGCTCACCACCGAGTATGAACTCTTCAGGATGAAAGACGATGAATCTATTCAAGATATGCACACAAGATTCATTTCTATCATAAATGAGCTACACTCACTTGGTGAAATCATTCCCAGGAACAAGCTCGTGAGGAAGATCCTTAGTATTCTGCCTAGTTCATGGGAAAGTAAGGTGAATGCCATTACTGAAGCAAAGGACCTGCAGGAGCTGACCATAGACGAGCTGGTTGGAAATCTGAAAACCTACGAGATGAAGAGGAAGATAGATAGTGAAAGAAGAGAACCAAAGAAGGAAAAGAACTTGGTACTCAAAGCTGAAAGCAATGACTCAAGTTAGGAGGACAGTGACATGGCTTACTTAACCAAAAGGTTTGAGAAGATGGTCAGAAGAAATGGAGGAATACCAAAAAGGGGAACCACTAGCAAACCAAAGAATTATGATCTCTGTCATAAGTGTGGAAAGCCAGGGCATTTCATCAAAGATTGCCCTCTCCTGAAGCAAGAACACCTTAAGTACAACTCTGATAAAGCATCCAAAAGGAACCAGGTGCCTGACAAACGCTTCAAAAGGAAGAATGCCGCTGACAACGTTGTGAAGAAAGCTCTTGCAACATGGGGAGATTCCTCAAGCGAGTCTGAAGGAGAAACTGATGCAGGTGATATTTCCATGATGGCAGTTGAAAGTGAAAGAAATGAATATGATTCAATGTTCGCTTTGATGGCATAATCAGATGTTGATGAAGATGATGACAACGATGAGGTAAATTTCAGGGATGTTCAGAGAAATCTGAAATCCTACTCCCCTAAGAAACTCATGTCATTAGAAAATGTTCTAACTGATGCCTATCATAGTCTGGTAGAAGATAAAGATGCCCTGACCTTAGAACTAGGAGAAGCTGAACAAACCAGAGATGAATTGGTGGTATGTGTAGTTGATCTGAAGGAAACCATAAGTAATTTGGAGAATGAAAAAATGGTTTTGATTGAAAAAATTGCTAGTGTAGAGAATGAAAGAGATGATTTGGTGGTTGTAGCTATTGACTTAAAAGAAACAATTGAGAGCTTAAGTAAAGATAAGGATTTTTTAGTGAAGAGAGTGACCGCAATAGAGGATGAAAGAGATGATCTCTTGATAGTGATTGCAGACCTGAGGGAAACTATAGAGGGACTAGGAACTGAGTCTAGGCCTACAAATTCTGAGAAAGGAAAGGAGGTAGCTAGTGAGGCACACATTAAGCTTGAAAACGAGTTGAAAGCTTTGAAAACTAGCCTGTGTGTTGAACTTGAGAAAAATAAGCATCTCCAAACTGAACTGGAAAGAGTACAAAATGATCTTGAAAAGTCCCTTAAGTGGACCTGGTCCTCTGAAGCTATTACTGCCATGTATGTCAATAATGGTGGAAACAGGTAGGGAATAGGGTTTCAAAGGGAGAGAACTCCTGACAACCCCCATAGCAAGTATGTTGCTGTACCAGATAACTGGCTGTGTACCCACTGTACGAACAATGGGCATTTCAAGGAAAATTGCCACGCCAGGGTTCAGTCTATTCAGAAAAACAAAGTGTTTGCTGAAAAGATAACTACTAAAAAGGGACCAGGTACTACCCATAAATGGACGCATGTTACCTGCATGGACCAAGAGAGTTCTTATTCATCCGCTTGCTTACTACAAGGGACCCAAACTTGTTTGGGTTCCTAAAACTAACTCTTGATTTCCTTGTGTAGGGAATAGTGAAAGGAAGCAGTCAACAATGGTTCATGGATAGTGGATGTTCAAAGCACATGACTGGGAACACCATGGACTTTCTTTCACTAAAAGCCCTGCAAGGAGGGAGTGTATCCTTTGGCGATGGGAAAAAGGGGTACATTCTTGGAGTTGGAAAAGTCGGGAAGTCACTCACTCACTCAATTGAGAATGTGTACTATGTCAATGGTCTCATGTACAGTATCCTGAGTGTTTCTCAGATTTGTGATAAAGGAAACAAGGTGGAGTTCTTGTCCAAGATATGCACAGTTACAAATCTGGTAACTGGTGAAGTGGTACTTCTGGCCAAAAGATACAAGAACATCTATGTTGCTGATTTTGAGTCTCTGCAAAGTGGTGATCTGAGTTGCTTGAAAGCTATTGATAATGATGATGAACTGTGGCACAGAAGACTGGGGCACGCAAGCTTCTCTCTTTTGAATAAACTGATTCAGAAGGACCTGATCCGTGGTCTGCCCATGTCAAAGTTCAAAGAACAGAAAGTATGTGATGCCTGTGCTAGAGGGAAGCATGTGAAGTCCTCAGTCAAGTCTAAGAAAGATGTCAGCACCTCAAAGCCACTTGATCTTCATCATATGGATCTGTGTGGCCCTATGAGAGTGCAAAGCAGGGGAGGAAAAAGGTACATCTTTATGATAGTGGATGACTACTCCAGGTTCACTACTCTATTTCTGAGAACAAAAGATGAAACCTTTGAGGTATTTGTGGCCTTTGTGAAGAAAATCCAAGTGAAGATGGAGTCTAGAGTAGCATGTATTAGATCAGATCATGGAACAGAATTTGACAATGCCAAAGTTGATGAGTTCTGTAACGAAAATTGCATTACCCACAACTTCTCAGCCCCAAGAACTCCCCAGCAAAATCGAGTTGTGTAAAGGAAGAACAGAAATCTCGAGGAAATGGAAAGAACAATGCTAATCGACAGTGGGATTGCAAAGAACTTCTGGGCTGAAGCTGTAAACACTGCCTGCTACTTGGTGAACAGGTGCATGATCAGATCACTCCTGGACAAAACCCCCTATGAGTTGCTGAATGGAAGAAAACCCAAGCTGACTCACCTAGGAACATTTGGGTGCAAGTGTTATGTTCTCAACAATGGAAAGGATCAGCTTGGAAAATTTGATGCCAAAAGTGATGAAGGAATCTTCTTGGGGTACACTTCTCAAAGCAAAGCTTACAAGATATACAACAAGCGGACTCAGTGTGTCGAGGAAAGTGTTCACGTAATCTTTGACAAGTCCTATCCCTCCTGTGAGAAAATCAGCAAGGATGATCAAGATGGAGAGCCTCTACTAGTTCCAGGAGAAGTCATTGACATGACAAACGGAAAAGCAGACATGATGAGTCAAGTGAAGGAGCCAAGTGGAGACAATGCAGCTTCTTCCTCAAGGGAACCAGGTACTACAATTACAACCACTGAAGCTGAAGAGAGAGTAGTTGATGCAGTGCAAGATACTCCACAGGTGGCTGAGAGTAGAATACAAGGGAACCAGTCAGATCCACCCAGCTCCTCTACAAATGAGCCTCAAATGCCCAACTGGAAACATAAAAGTTCTCATCCTCTTGACAACATAATTACCCCTATAGATTCCGGAGTGCATACCAGATCAAAAGCCAGAAATTCACTTGCTTTCTCAGCTTTTCTTTCCCAAATAAAACCCAAAAATATCAAGGAAGCCCTAAAGGATGCTGACTAGATTATAACCATGCAAGATGAGTTGCATCAATTCGAAAGAAACAATGTATGGCACCTGGTACCTAGACCCTCAGATCGAACCATTATAGGAACCAGGTGGGTATTTAGGAACAAGCTTGATGAACATGGAAACACTACAAGGAACAAGGCCAGGCTAGTGGTTCAAGGTTACAATCAGGAAGAAGGAATTGATTATGATGAGACATTTGCTCCGGTTGCTCGCATGGAAGCTATTAGAATTCTAATTGCCTTTGCATCACATATGGAATTCACTTTGTTCCAAATGGATGTCAAAAGTGCATTTTTGAATGGATTTCTTGAGGAAGAAGTCTATGTATAGTAACCTCCGGGGTTTGAATGCCATGAACACCCTGAATATGTGTTTAAGCTGGACAAGGCTTGTACGGGTTGAAGCAGGCTCCTCGAGCTTGGTATGAAAGGTTGTCCAAGTTCCTCTTAGAAAATGGTTTTACAAGAGGAAAAATTGACAACACCCTGTTCCTGAAGAAACGGGGGAGGAACCTGCTCATCGTTCAGGTATATGTTGATGATATCATTTTTGGGGCAACAGCTGATTCACTATGTGAAGAATTTGCAGAACTCATGGGAAATGAGTTTGAAATGAGCATGATGGGTGAGTTGAATTTCTTCTTGGGTCTTCAAGTGAAGCAGTACACAAAGGGTACATTCATTTGCTAGCAGAAATACATCAAGGAGCTCTTGAAAAGGTTTGATATAGAAGCATCAAAAGTGATAGACACTCCCATTGCAACTGCTACTCGACTGGACATGGATGAATCTGTCTCTTCTGTGAATCAAACCATGTAGGCATTATTGGGTCTCTTCTCTACCTCACTGCCAGCAGACTTGATATTGTCTTTAGTGTGGGGCTATGTGCAAGGTTTCAGTCAAATCCCAAGGAATCTCATCTGAAGGCTGCCAAAAGAATTTTGAGATATCTTAAGGGAACACAGGACCTGGTCCTGTACTACCCCTCAGGTGACAATTTTAATCTTGTTGGGTATGCTGATGCTGACTATGCTGGTTATCTTGTGGACAGGAAAAGTACTTCTGGAATGGCTCACTTTCTAGGATCTTGTCTCATCTCATGGGGCACAAGGAAGCAAAACTCAGTGGCTCTTTCAACAGCTGAAGCAAAATATGTAGCTGCAGCTTATTGCTGTGCTCAGCTCCTATGGATCAAACAACAATTGGAAGATTTTGGTGTATACACTGAATATGTGCCTCTTCTATGTGATAACACCAGTGCTTTTAACATGGCCAAGAATCCAGTTCAACACAAAAGAACTAAGCACATTGATGTGAGACATCATTTCCTGAGAGACGATGTGGAGAAGGGGCTTATCTGTATGAAGTTCTGCAGCACAGAAGATCAAATTGCAGATATCTTCACCAACGCATTGAGTAGGGAGCATTTTGAAAGAAATAGGGTGAAGCTGGGGCTATTGAAGCCTAATTGAGAACCTGATTCCTATCAGTTGGCTATGAAAGTCACCTTCAGGTAATATTAGCTAAAGTATTTTCCGGCCAAGTCTAACTCACTTCAATACCATTGCAGGTAGACACGCATGATGATTATAGAAGCTGCAGATGCATTGCATGGGCGGTAAAAGAGGATTGAAATTTTCAAAGACAGGTCAAGCACTTGTTTCTTGTACCAAAGGTTAGTAGTCCTGTGCATTCTTTAATACATATCTTAAAAAGGTGCAAATATCATCTGCCATGTCATCCACCTTTTCAGACTCTGTTGTCATGTCTTTTCATTTCACATCCTCTCCATCTCCCTCTAAAATGTTGCAACTTTCCACGCACTACCGCCGTTTCGGAACCAGTTCCTATCTCTCTCCTCATGATTATCTTCTCTCATTAAAACCCTCTCTTCTCTTGACCGATCATATTTCTCTCCTCAGACCTTCTCCAATAATTCTCAACTCTATCTCTTCAATGGCTGACAATCACTCCGAAATCCATTCTTCAGTCGATACTAACCCAGAGAAAACCCTTAAGTCCTCCGTCCCCGATGAATCTTCTGTCACCATTCCCGTCTTAACCACTGAAACAACCTCCAACCCAGATTTCCCTTCACTCTCTAGTTCTAATGCGACTATCTCAGACCTCTCTCTTCCTCTAAACGATGAGGACTCAGAAACCCCTAAAATCGCTGATCCTTCGTCTCTATCGACTGAGCTTCTCACCAACCAAGGTAAAAGTGGAGAACAGGGTAAAGTTCCAAGGTCTGTAGAGGTTTCAGGGGCTAGGGTTGATCAACCTTCCACCATTCTTACTTCAGATTCTGTGGTGACCATGGAGCCTCTAGAGGATGAAACCGTCGCGACCATTTTTATTGTATCTGCAGATGGAATATTGCATGAGGTAATTTCTGGTGTACCCAAGTCTCAAAGGAATGAGACACAGGGGTTAGTGGAAGAAGGAGCCATGGTGCTGTTTGAAGGCTCTGCACCAGCAGAACTACTGGGCCTCTCGTGAAGGACCTGACCCCTCTTCGGAGGAAACAGGTCAAGGTCCCCACTCCCAGGTCAGTTCTCCTCCTGCACCTTCTCCACACTTTGCTGTTGAGCCCTTAGAAATTCTAGTTCCTGAGATGAGGTCTAGTGATGAGGAAGATCAAGACAACGTTGCTCTTGATGCATTTATTTTCAAGCAAAGGGTAGTAATCACTCATGAGTTTTATACTAAGCGACCTACTACTAGGTTGCAAGCAAAGGAAGCTTATGAGTCTACCCTCTGAAAGAGCAAAAGGAGCAGTAAGAAGAAAAAGAAGAGGTTGGTGAATAATGGTAAAGTAGTATGTGATAAGAGTGTCCCTGTGGTGGAAGTGGATGAGGAAGCAATAGAGGAACCTAATTCCTTGGTATAAAGGTCACAGAAGAAGAAGCAATCTGTTTCAGTGGAGGATGTTACAACCCCCAGTTCAAAGTTGAAAGATGTTGTGAGTGAACCATCAGTTTCTGATGAGAATGTTTTGGTCAAGTCTAGTGGAAAAGCAAAATCAAGTGTTGTGAAGTCTAGCAAGAGAAAGTTAGAACCTGTAAAGGAACCTGGTTCGGCAAAGAAAGTGAAAAGTGAGACCTGGTCTGCTACAGAACGTTTAAGGCACCAAAAATTCTTGTTGGGTCGCACTTTTGACCCAACGATTTTTGATATGGCTGGCATGAGACAAGTAATTGAGATTGTTGAGTTTCAACGGTGGGGGCATCTGCTCCAAATAGATGCGCCCAAGGTGTATGAGGATGAGGTTCAAAGCTTCTATGCTGACCTCTTTCCCGTTGATACCGACCACATTTGTGCCTTAGTTAGTGGGGTGGATATCGTGTTTGATGTGGCTCTGCTTGGGGATATTCTTAAAGTCCCTACAGTTGGTATGTCTTTTGTAAAGGATGTGTGTGGTTCAAACTTCAGAATTGCAATTGTAAAGGAAGGAGCAAACCAACAGGGGGAACGGGTTCACAAGATAGCCTTGTTGCCTGTTTATCAGTTGTTGTTCGAGCTACTAAAACAAAGTTCTTCTACCCCGTGCTGGGAGGAGGTCCATGGCTTCAAAATAAGACTTGTATCTAATGGAGGCAATGGATGGTTTCTCAGCAGTGAATCTGCCTGCTATTATGATTGAGCACATGTAGAAGGTAGCAACTTTCAAGGATGGCAATCATGGTCTTCCGTATTGGTTCCTCCTTACGCACATGTTTATGTTTTTCAAAGTGTCACTGGGACAGTGCAAGGTAGGGACCAAGAAGAGACCTTCTCCCAAACAACTTCGGAGGAATGCAAGTGCATCGAGAAGAATGGGGGGTGGGGTAGGCAGTACATCGACAATCTCTTAGCTCATCAATGCTCAAAACAGCGCAACTCAGGAGATTCAAAGGTTGAAGGCGAGGAACGGTATCCTGGAAGGTCAGCAGGCCCAAGGGGCCCCAGGGTCAAATGAGGAGATAGCTCGTTTGACAAAAGAAAATTCTGATCTCTGGGCACAAGTGGAGAACCTGAAAGAGCAACTGCTCACCGAGCAAAAGTCGGTGAATGCCCGAATAGATCTAGTTCTCCAAACCCTTGCTGCAGCTTCCAAGACCTCTACTCCTAGTGCCCCCTAAGCAACCCCTTTCAGTGACCAGTTTCTGGATTTTCCTTTCTTGTTTTAATGACTTGGCAGTTGTTTTTGTTTCCTTTTGTTTTGATGTCGATGGGATGTACCAGTACTGCTCCCGATGACAACAGTCCAATCTTTGCCTTTGCTGTATAGCAAAGGCATATGTTTTATCTATAAAAACTATCCTCTCTTGCTATCTAAATGCTTATGTTCTCTGTTTCTCTTTTCTATCATGTTTTGTACACATATGTGGCATGAGTTAGCTAGGCTAGACTTCTTTATGCTGATTGCCTGCTTGTGTATTTTTAATGATGCCAAAAGGGGAAAGTATAATTGAAACAGGGATCTAATTAAGGGGGAAGCATAAACTCAGGGGGAACTTGTGAAGTTCCTGTTGCTTCATCTTGTTATTTTTTTTCTAAAAGTCTGTTATCAATGTCTAACTTTGTCATCATCAAAAAGGGGGAAATTAATGGGTTTTCAATGTCTTAGCTTTATGTTTTGATGATCTAACAAACTTATTGTCAATGAACCAGATGGCGAACCTAACACACTTGGTACACATTGATAATCAACGGACTCCAGCTATTGTCAACTGCTGCAACTTTAGAAGATAGAGAACCAACACAGGGACCTGATCCCTTGTGTTTCCCTAACAGCAGTACGAAAGTCAATTGTGTACAGCTGGAAAGTGACTGCCATAGAAACAGTGCACACAGTGCAGCGCAGTTCTACAGTCACTTGTCTTTTGATAGACCAAGTGCTTACATCATTCAAGTTATGTCATCAAAGGTGTATTAACAAGAGTATTACAACAAAACATCACTTGAACACTTGAGAATTCACTCCAAGCATTCAAGCCTTCTGAGATTCGTGCATTCAATTCTCAAGTGCCTCAAGAACAAAGTTTAACGCTACTACGAACTAGTTTCTAAATCTAGTATTTTGTGGTCCTTAGTTGAGTTGTAACTTTGTAATTGTTCTTCATTGTAATTTCTAATTTGCTTAGCTAGAATCGTTGCTTAGGACCCCCTTTGTAAAACCATAAACCCTTTGTGGTTGTGTCGTGACTAGAGTTAGTCATGAGTTGAAGTCTTTGTAATAGGCGTATTGCAAAGTGGCTTGTAATAGGTGTATTACGAGTTAGTGAGGGATTAAGAGTTTAATTCCTAGATTGCATAGGTTGTAATCTAAATGTTGCTCATAGTGAAGTTGAAAACCTACCAGTGTAGGTCGCGGTTTTTTATCCCCTTGAGCAGGGGTTTTTCCACATAACACTCCCTGTCTTATCTACTTACTATTTCATTAATGTTCTCAGTGGACACTCATAGAGGACTTGGTACTCTATAGTTTGGTGGACTCATATAAACTATCATACTCCTAACAGTTGCACCAGTAGTTTGAGCTTATCCCTGGTACCTGCAACAATTAGCAAACATGTTTGTGAAAGGGGGCTCTGTTTCCAGGTTCTTGTGGGTTCTGGAAGTGAGTATGGGTTCAGGGGATGTGGGGGAAGTGGTGGCAGCTCTGCTTTTAGATGAGCAACTATTTGTAGGTTCTTGTGTTGACTGCATTTAGTTGTATGTTTATTTCTGTGGTTTGGAGGGAGTTCAGAAGCTGCAGCAGAGACGGATGTAGAGGCAACACTGTTGCATATGCATGTAGCCCTTCTGTGATGTAGTGCACAGTTAGCTTGAGAGGGGTTCTTGCATACTGTGGGAAAGCTGTAGCATTGAGGTGAGGGAAAGGATTGTTCAGCTGATTTGTTGATGTTTACTGCTGAAACTGGTGCTTTATTTTTGGTTTTTTTTGGGGATTTCTGTTATTGAATGAATGTTGGCCTTTTTCCATTGATGCTGTGCTTTATCCAATTGGTGTATTTCCATAGGAATGAGCACCATAGATGCTCTCCGCTGTTGCTGGTTTAGTAAGCTAAGCATTTCCATCCTTTATGATTATGAAAAAGGAATGGATAGAGAGGAAGGCTCCAGGGTTTGTTTCTCTTGGTGTCAACATAGGAATGGGAGCAGTTTGAATGGATGCCTTTTTCCCTTGTTGAATCAGCCAAGTCAGTAGCCTTTCTTTTATGCGGGATTGCCTGTTGATGCAAGGAATAAGGGCTGGCTTGATGCCAAGAAGAAGCTGGTGGAGGAATAACGGCAGCTAAATCCTTCCTTTGAAACGATTGACCTGACCGGCTTGAAACTTGATTTGATTATCTAAGGAAGCCGAGCCAATTGAAAACTATATTTTTTCAAACGAAGACTCTTCTTTTTAGGAAGACGATTCCCGGCCATTCTTCGAAGCTGATTTGAAAACAAAACATTCGTTCCGTGACGTGAGGCTCCAGCTTAAAACTTTGAAACTATACCAAATCATACTCGGCAACTGAAGCATGGAAGGGGATCGGTCCGAGATCGAAAGAGCCTTGGATCAACTTGAATTGGCAAAGATTAAAGAACAAAAAGATCTCTTGGCCGAACAGATTAGCCCCCTGATTGAATCAGAGAAGGCACGCCACACTCTGAAAATATGTCAATTGGCTAAGCAAGAAGGAACAATAGGAACCTGCAAAATAGCAAACATGGTTAAAAAAGTTTGGCACTTCTGCCCAGTTTTTTGGATCTGTTGTTATCATGAGGTTCTTGTTTGTTTGCAATCAGGCCCTTGTGTATACTGATGCATTTTGAATGAAGGTTGGTGTTTATTGATTGATGTTTGTGAGTGTATGATTGTTTATGAGAGTGTTTCTGTGAGTTCTTGTGTTTGAAGTGAGGGGGTTACTGTGAAATTCCATTGCATGCCTTAGAGGGTGGACTTATGCTCTTTAAAACCTACATCGGTCCTTTGTTGTGATTCCAGGAGGATGAGCCCATAGGCTAATACCACACCCTGAAATAACAACAAATAACTGGGTAGTTCATAAGAGAAGACAACCTGCAAAAGAACAAACTGAGTTAGTGAAAATCCCATGATTACACATTTCCACATGATGGAGGAATTGTTTGGACCATTATGTCTGCTCCCCTTTTTAAAGAAGATGTTGACCATAACCATGTGAGGAGGATGGGGATGCCACTGAAGGGTTTATGAGCTTCTTGGTCAGTTTATGCCTGAAGCTAGGGTGGCCATTTTATCTTGGTGAATCTGGCCTTTAATGTGAGAGGGGAGCTCATTCATATTGGTGTAGTGGGTGATGTTTGGAAGGGTGTGGATAATTTTGGAAAGTGAGTCAGCTGGAGTGTTGGCTTCTCTGTAGGCATGAGTGCATGTAATAGTTTCACATTGTTGGCAGAGTTGCCTGAGCTTTTGGATGGGCATGTTTAGAGTCCAAGGGGTTACTGCATCAATTGTCAACCAGTGGCTTAAAAATCCAGAATCAGCTTCAAGGCGGACTTTGGTGAATCCATTCTTAATACATCAGTTGATGCCTA